>NC_142539.1:6662500-6822142 GCF_056151865.1 Erythranthe guttata | reverse complement strand
GAACTTTATTTATTTGATTTCATCTGATAAAATGTGGAATTTCAGTTTTTAGGCATGAAAATAGTAATGATGTAAAATGAATTTGTTTCCAAAGCTCGACATCGAAGATGGGAATACGATTGATGTCATGTTTCATCAACAAGGAGGTTGTCCATGGGAGTGAACATGTTAGAGTTACGTGTCATATAACCTTTTACTTTTTTTTATGACATAAATTAGTTGTATTAGTTTTATTAATTAGTGCACGTCATGTTTTGATAGTAATAGTGGGTTAGTGCATTTAGTGGATAAATTCATATGTTGGCTAAGAATTATAAAGTCTAAAAATTGAGTACTACGATGAAGGAAATGGATGTGAAGTTTTTACGAAATCAATTATAAAATTATTATATCTCGATTTCTTCTTCTTTATAAAATTAATTTAGTTGCTCGAATTAGTAATAAGTAATAGCACAATTTTTGTATGCATACATTTTTATTTTATTTGATGCATAGTGATTTGTTTGGCAATGGTATAGTGGTAGGATGAGAAGTAGGTATATTATAGGTTTGGTTATGACCCACGACTAGTTTATACCTAAACCATTGATGGTCATACTTATTGGGGAGAGGATTCCTTAATATGGTAAACTAAGATTAGTTATTTAATCTTAGCTAAATTGAATTCAATATGATTGAATCTAAAATTCATAATAGTTGATTATGAATTAGAAGAAAACGAGGAAATCATTTGTATAGATTTCATGGGAATTTTAAAAATTGAATTTTTTTTCATTTTGGCGAGTACCACTGAACTAGAGGTTTCCAGAAGTGGATAACTTAAAAATGGAATATGGTACTTGAAATCACGGTAAGATTATAATGCTCACGAATATAATTGCTATAATTTTCGAAGTTACCATTTGAGAGTTACTAGGAATTAAATGAAGGGTTGTAGAAGATTTTTAATGAGCTTGATTTTTTGTCTGCTGGCTTAATTAGGAGACTTAACCTACAAGTCAAAACTCTATAAATTAGATGTTTGAAATAGAGAATTAACACACAACAATTAATCTCTCTCTATAGCCCTCTCGGCTTGCCCGCTCTCTCGCTCCCTTCATTGCGCCGCCGTCGCTGGTACTCTGTTGCCGCGTCTTCATCGCAACTTCTCTTGTTTCTTCTTCCGTTTCCTTCACCTATTAAACCTTAGTATTTTCTAGTACAATTACTTTGGTGAATTAATCTCTTCAAGTTGGGATGGCGGCGGAGCGGGTACCCTCGAAAAAATGAAATACCATAATCATTACCATTTAATATAGGGGTCTTAAGAGATAGGTCCCTGGTGACAAAATTAAATAGAACTAAATGACAACCTCAACTAAACATTTGCTTCACATCCTTTATTAAATTCATTCCAAAAATGCCCTTTCACTTATCATTATTTTTTTGTTTTTTATATTATTATTTTTTACATTATTATAAACAATTTTTTTTCCTTATTTTTTATTTGAAATTTATGAGAAAAAATATTTTTCATTTTTATTAAAAAATACTATGGTGTACTATAGTATACTATGGTATACTGTGGTATTATAGATTAAACTATTATTAAAAAAAATCTGTTTTTCTACATAATATTGAAAATTACAAAAACAACTCGTTCTTCGTTTTTTGTAATTCAACCTACAATTTTTTTTATTTTTTTATTTAATTTATTGTTTTGTCAATACTGGTCTACTACATTGTAGTATGATATACTACGGTGTACTACAAAACCCTAGCAACCAACAACACCAATCTCGCCAACCCTAGCTGTCAATGCAGCAGCCGTCAAACCCTAGCCGCCTACATTCGCAGTCGTCGCAACCGTAGTCAATTACCAAGTTTGAGAAAACCTAGATTTACCATTTTAATTTAAATCAAACAAAATCTCTTGAAGATCAAGAAAATCAGATGCAATTAGTAAAAAATATAATTTCAATTAAATTTCCACCATAACCACATCACTCGTCGCTGCCTCGACCTCCACAGCCACGGCCGCCGCCGCGGCCACCATAGCGGGACAGACCCCCGGCTCGGATCTACCATCACAGCCCGGCCCCCTGCCGCACCTCCACCACCACAGCCCATCGGCTCGGATCTACCATCACAGCCCGGCCCCCTGCCGCACCTCCACCACCACAGCCCATCGGCTTGCATCGACCATCACAGCCCGGCCCCCTGCCGCACCTCCACCACCACAGACCATCGGCTTGCATCGACCATCACAGCCCGGCCCCCTGCCGCACCTCCACCACACCTCCACCACCACAGCCCCTCGGCTTGCATCGACCATCACAGCCCGGCCCCCTGCCGCACCTCCACCACCACAGCCCCCTGTTGCCGTCTCGTGCACCACAGTCCTTTGCCTCTTGCTGAAGAAGAAAGCAAGAAAGATATCGAGAATTAGAGATGGAGAGGTGAGAGAGAAAAAAAAACGAGAGAGAAAAGAATATACAGAGACAACGTGTGAGAGAGAGAGAACGTGAGAGAATAGCAAAAAATAAAATAAATCTGAATAGGAGAAACGTGAATATGTAGGTTAGAAAATTTAGGGTATAAGGGCAAAATTGGGATATAAAAAAAATTAGGGATGTGGCTCATATATTATTTCAAATTAAGGATTTAATTAAAAGAATGAATTTAGATTTGTCATTTAGTTCAAATTAAGTTTCGTTTGAGGGACTTGCAGCATATTACCCCTTTAATATATCTCAAACTAGAACAATACCAAATCTATTTAAAAACTTAATCGAAATACCTGAACTATTACCACCAATATTCGGAGACCCACAGGTATGCATTTACCATTTAAGTAAGGTTTTAAAAAACAAATTTAAGTGAATTATACAAAATAAAATAAGACGCTTCATCAAAATTGAAGTTCCGCAACAACAAAAAGATGATTAAAATAGCAATATTTATTCAAGATATCGAAAATGTAAATAATTAACTTCAGAAGTATGAAACTTAGGATATACAATTGATTGGAATCATACAAAACTTGTTATGTACTTGAGCAATTCATTAGATGTTAAACTTATATTCTTCCTATATTATTTAATAGTTTATTCAAAATTTTACCGAATTGCATACATGGTAAAATCAGAACCCTACCAAAACCGTGACGGTTTGTATTTTTTTACCAAAACCATTATCAAACCGTAATGGTCTCGGTAACCGGTTTTAAACGTGGCGGATACCCATGAGTAACTAGCGGAACGGTTTTCTTAGCCATCCCTATGACATCAAGGTGAAACCTGACTACATTGAAGAAAATTGACTATGATTGCTCTAACTAAGGACTTCGGCGAGACCACATAATTGTTCTAAGGTGCATACGTTTTGCGATTAAGTAATCAAACCCTTTTGATTTAAATATGAATTAAACTGATTACTTAATTATATGATTTGCGTGCTATGCTTTATTTCAATTTAAATTTAAAAAAAATTGTTATGCATGTTAATTGATTATGCTATGTTGATGAATTTATGTTCATAGAATTCGCATGATATAAATTTTTTAAACTTTTGCTGTGTATGCATATCGATTCTCAAGACGCATTCCGTAACTTCTTATTAGGGGTCCAATAGTAGTTGCCTAGGAGGAATATCTTAAATCCACAGTTCAATTAGTAATGATCTCTCAACTAAAAATTATAAAATTAGAACTCAGTTAATTTATGTTAACTTAGACGATTTGCCAAAGAAGAAAAAGATTTTATTTTATCACTTCACTAACACATAGGAAATCAATCATATGCAAAGTAAAAAGAAAAAAAAATATGGGCGCAATTTTAGAGGGTGTTTGGCTAAGCATATAAGATATTAAAACGATCTTATAGAATGTTTAAGAGCTTTCAAATTACTCCCACCTTTTTATTTAGGGCAAATGGCAAATAGGCCCATGACAAGGGGACTTAATTAAAAGAGGGACATCCAACTTTTTTGTCTTTCAAATAAATTCAGTTCATTCAAACTTATTTGCAATCCTTTTATATATACCAAAATTCTACCCAATTCATTGAAACCCAATTCAACTTCAATTTCATGATTTACACCCCAATTTAGCCCAATTTCATCAATTAACCAATTATAACCCTAATTTCAATTTTGACCCTAATTTTGACCCGCCACCACCGGAGACCGCCGGTCGCCGCCGTTGACCGCCGGTCTGCGGCGTTGACTTTTTTTTTTTTTTAAACTTTTTTTTTCGGGTAGGTCAACTACCGCTGACCGCCGGGTCTCCGGCGTTGACTTTTTTTTTATATAATTCTGTTTTTTTTTTTAAGAAAAATATTTTAATTAATGTCACTGTCTTGGCTGCTAAATTACTGTCTCCATCAGTTATTTAACTGTCAGAGACAGTAATTTAACTGTTAATTTGACTTTTTTTTTCTTCAAAAATATTTTTAATTAATATTACTGTATGCGTTGCTAAATTACTATCTCCAGCAGATATTTAACAGTTAATTGACTTTTTCTTTTAAATATTTTAATTAATATTATTGTATTCGTTGCTAAATTACTGTCTCCAGCAGTTATTTAACTGTTGGAGACAGTAATTTAACTGTTAATTGACTTTTTTATTCTTAAAACAAATATTTTTAATTAATATTACTGTATTCGTTGTTTAATTACTGTCTCCAGCAGTTATTTAACTGTCGGAGACAATAATTTAACTGTTAATTGATTATTATTTTTTCTTAAATTTTTTTTCTTAAAAAGAAATATTTTAATTAATATTACTGCCTTGGCTGCTAATTACTGCCTCCAACAGTAATTTAACTTTCTTAGACAATAATATTACTGTTCGGGAAAATAATATTCATAGTATTACTGTCCCAAACAGTAATATTACTGTCTAAGATAGTAATTTAGTAGCCAAGACAGTAATATTAATTAAAATATTTTTTTCTAAGAAAAAACAAAATTCGAAAGAAAAAAGCCAACGCCGGAGACCGACGGTCAACGGTGGTTGACCGGCCGGAAAAAAAAAGTTTAAGAAAAAAAAAATCAACGCCGGAATGAGACCGGAAAAAAAAATTCATAAAAAAATTTATTTTCTGTAAAAAAAGATAGTTTGGGGTTAATGTGATATATTTGTTTAAATCTGGGGTCAATGTGTAATATTAAAAAAGTTAGAACGTAACAAATGGAATTGATAAGAATTATTTTATGGAGGGTATTTTAGACTAAAGACATGAAAATGTGTTTAATTGAGAGACTGTTTTTTTGTGGACCAATGTGCATTTAAGTCCATATGATGAGCATTTTTGCCATTCGCCCTTCTACTTAAGATCTTATAATAAATAAAAATAATGGTAAATTACAATCACCCCCTGAGGTATGATCAATTTACGAAAACCCCCTCTTGTTTGGATAATTACATTCATCCCCTCAACTATATTTTTTTCTTACATCTCTCCACCTTTATGGTGTCAAGTTCAACATAATCATCTAGATCTTGTAGAATGCGCTCTAGTTTGTACTCGTTTTGTGTAAAAATATTGTTCTGATGCACCACAATCTCATATATACAAGCCAAAAAACACATATTATGATCATCTTGCTTCAAAATGTGGAGTCCGAATGGGATAAAACGGGTACAAAAGTGATAGTATTCCATATAATCTCGAAGATTCCACTAAATTTGAATCCTCAAGGGTGGACGTGTAAAAAAATTTATAGTTGAGGGATGGTTGTAATTACCCAAACATAAGGAGGTTTTTCGTAATTTGACCATACCTCAGAGATGTTTGTAATTTATCCTAAAAATAAACTTCCCAAACGGGCCTTAGTGAACCATCGGAAAAAGTGCTTAGAGCGGCCCAAGAACAGTTATTAGTATTTAGTTCTTTTAAAATCGTAACCTAGTATTTATTTCCTTCGCAGATCAGTTCATTGAAAAATAAAATTTTAAGCGCTCCGACGAAATTCGCACCTTGTTTTAATTAATAATTCAAAATTGATGGTGGGGAACCCAATTCATCAGAAATTTCAACCCAACCAGGTGCGCTCTCAAAATTGCTCGTGCATATTGTATACATGTATGCAGGATTCCTGTTTGTGCTATCGAAGTAGAAATTGTATTGGGATTTGAAAGTTGTCTAAGTTGTCAATAGGGAAAATAAAATAAAAAATTAAGGGTCCGTTTGGCAAAACTTATTTCAAACAGCTACTAAGCTCTTATGTATTATGATATTTAAGATGTTTGAAGAGTTGATAAGCTATTGCATTTTATTTTTTAAATTAATTTTTAAAGGGTTCGGATAATGAGTTTATTTGCTATTTTTATTTATTATATATCTTAAAAAAAATGTGGGGTAGAGATATTTATTAAAATGATCTTATTTGCTCTCCAATAGCTTATTTTTAAAAAAAATAAGATTTTTTTTTTTTATAATTACAAAACACCTTGGAAGAGATTATAAACTCTTATTAAGCTCTTGAGCATCCTTTAAGCTCTTTTTAACATCTTATAAGCTTAGCCAAAAACGAACTTATAAGCTTTTAAATCAAGTTTCATCTTCAAGAGTTTGAATAGTAGTTTTCCGCTTACTGCATTTTTTTTCTTTTAAGTCTGATAGTATTTCATTTTGTTTAATAGTGTGCAATGAGATGCAACGGTGATAATAATGATCGAATAAGTGAGTTGCCGGACGATATTCTGATGGCTATAATACATCTGCTACCGATGAAGGAAGCTTCACGTACAACTGTTCTTTCATCACGCTGGATATACTTGTGGAAAAATATCTCGTCCCTTGATTTTGATGAAGAAAGTGCGTTGGTCAAGATTGCAGATAACCGCAAGTTAAGCAATGAAGAGAGCCTCAAGTTTGTAAAATGGGTGAATTGCGTCCTCCAATCACATAAAGCATCCCCATTGAAAGAATTCAGAGTGCGTTTCGATTTAGGTGAAAACTTCAAGAATGCTATAACTAAATGGCTTGAATTTGCGTTTGCGAGAAATGTTGAGAGGTTGGAGTTGGACTTTTCACCCATAATTTATAGAGTCGGGATAGTGGATGATACATGTTATGTTTTCCCGAACAAGTTCCTTAAACCCCATTCACAAAGTTCCTCTGTTAACTTTAAGTCCCTCAAACAATTGTCTTTGAAATCTGTTATTGTGACTCGTAAAGTTATTGAGTTCTTTCTATACAACTGCCCTCTGCTCGAAAAATTGGTTGTTCGTTACGTAAGTCAGATATCAAATCTTGAAGTTTGTGGTTCATCGCTTGCTTTAAAACACTTGGAGTTAAAACACTGCTACGATTTGAAATCAGTTAAGGTTTCTGCTCCAAATCTTACTTCACTTTGTATTCCTAAAGTGGAAGGACTCTTTCTCGAAAATGTTCCAGCACTTGCTAAGGTATCGGTTAACTGTATAATTGATCAACATTCTGTCAAGAATTTACTTCCGACACTTTCTTGCTGCATTTTGCAATTGGAGATTCTTATCTTGAACCTGGATAACGACATAAAGGTTAGACAACGGAGTTGTGCTTGTTATTTCTTTATTTTTCATTTATACATAATTACGTTTTGGTATGTTTTATTCCACAGAAAATATTTCTACCCACGTTTCCTCAACTTCCTAAACTGAAGAAGTTGGTCATAAAATTTCGGGCAAAAGGTGAGCAAAGTCTTATGGGACTGACCCCTTTGATAAGGGCATCTCCCAACTTGCTGGAATTTGTTTTAAAGGTATGTTTGCTTTCATGTTGTTAATATATACCTCTTCCATGTTATTTAGTTTTTCAATTGTCTATCAAATATATATACTACCTCTCTTTATCATGTGCTTATGAGCAATTATATTTTCTGTAGTGGACCTTTGTTTTCTTTTACATAGTAGCAATATATTTATCTCTTAGATTTCTTTTTTCTCCATTTGCAGTTAAGGGTGTGGGATCATTTGAGGTCAAATGAAGAAGTGAAGAATTCTATAAAGTTTCCCCACGAGCACCTTAAAGTGTTCCAGTTTTGTGGCTATTACGGTCGCTCCAGTGATGTTGAATTAGTCGGATACATTTTAGATAATTGTATGGCGCTTGAGAAATTAGTTATTGATCCACGTTATCCACGTTATCCATTTTTTTTCTGTGGAACACCATCAGATACCGAATTAGTTGAGGAACAAACTTCAAGGGATTACGCTAAGGAACAACTTGAAGCACAAGTACCTCAGCACATCGAATTTGTCATTCTTTAACTTAATTCTATAGGCAAATATAGTAGTGTTGTGGTGAGAACTTCCCAGGTGTTGTCTGCTCTAGTCGTCATTGATACTTTTTGCACTAGTCGTCTTGGTCTAGTCGTTACTGATAGTTTACAATGTGGTAATCTAATTTCATGGCCATTTTAGGCAACAACAATCCTACTCACTTTATATTCTTCATTCAGGACCACAAACGTACAGTCTTCTCTAATAACATAATTGAATTGTTAACAAAGACAAATATATAATTGCTTACGCTGAAGATGATTGATGTGATGAAAGAGAGGACAAAACAAATAATAATAATTTCTATAAAGTGATAGTGTTCTTCGATGTCCTTGGTAACATGTATAAATAGAGAAAAATATGGGGTTGAGATGGAGAAATATTTATATATAGGGGTTTTTGAGCATAAGTCCCCATCCAAACATCTTTATTATTCTAGGTTTAGGGGCTATATGGCCCTTTATCTCTTGGGGTTGTCTAGGGTCCGAGAGGGGTTGTACTACTCGGACCCAAACGATTTAATCTGGTGCGTAGAAAATATTTAGTAAAAATTTATAGTCGTTGATTTAAAGTACGAACTAGTACGATCCAGTACGAACCTATGAATTTATAAATTAAAGTACGAAACCTGGAAAAATAGATCGTACAAAGGTCGTACTCCATCGTACTTCATGTAAAATTACTTCATTAACCTTACATTATTAAACCACAGAATTAAAAGTAGGGTTAACTGTACTTTGCCCCCAACTTTGGTCATTTTTGCACTTTGCCCCCCAAATAAAAAAAAAATTCCACGATCATAACTCGACTAACAAATTTAGCCAAATTTCACCAATTAACCAATTTTTTACCATAATTTCAATTTTGACCCCAATTTTGACTCGCCACCACCGGAGACCGCCAGAGACCCACGGTCTCCGGCGTTAACTCTTTTTTTTTTTCAAAACTTTTTTTTTTGTCTGAAATTCTTTTCCGGTAGCTCAATCGCAGGGTCTCCGGCTTTGATTTTTGTTTTTTTTTGTTTTTTCTAAAAAAAACTATTTTAACCAATATTAATGTATTGACTGTTAAATTGTTGTCTTCAGCAGTTATTTAACTGTCGGAGACAGTAATTTAACTGTTAATTGACTTTTTTTTTTCTTAAAAAAATATTTTAATTAATATTACTGTCTTGGCTACAGTAATTTAGCTTTCGGATATATACAATAATTGAACTGTTAATTGACTTTTTTTTTTTAAATTTTGTTTTTTCTTAAAAAAAATATTTTAATTAATATTACTGTCTTGGTTCAAAATTACTGTCTCCAACAGTAATTTAACTGTCTTAGACAATAATATTACTGTATTAATTAATTTTATCGTCTTGGCCTGCATTATTGTTGTCTTCGACTGTAATATTATTGTCTCCGACCGTAATATTACTGTCTCAAGCAATAATGTCACTGTTTGGACAATAATTTTAGTAATATTACGGTTCGGGAAATAATATTCATAATATTACTGTCCGAAACAGTAATATTATTGTCTGAAATAGTAATATTAATGTATGAGACAGTAATTTAGTAGGCAAGATAGTAACATTAATTAAAATATTTTTATGAAAGAACTTTTTTTTCAAAAACGAAATTAAAAAAAAATTCAACGTCGCAGAGCGGCGGTCAACTGCGGTTGACTGGCCGAAAAAAAAATTCAGAAAAAAAAATGTTTTCAAAAGAAAAATTCAATGCCGGACAACGCCCGCCAGGTCAACGCCGGAATCTGGCCAGAAAAAATTTTTCAAAAAAAAATTTATTTTCTAAAAAAAAATATTTTTCAAAAAATTATTAAAATGGGGGTTAATGTGATATATTGGTTTAAATTCGGGGTCAATGTGTAATATTAAGGAAGTTAGAGTATAATGGATGAAATTGATAAAAAAATATATTATGGAGGGTATTTTAGAGTAAATACATGGTAATGGGTTTGTTTGAAAGATTGTTGTTTATGTGGACCAATGCATTTAAGTCCCTTGTCATGGCCCTAATTATTAATTATTATTAATTGTTACTTAAGTTTTAGTTATAGGGGTTTTTATGTAATTTCACTTATAAGGTAGGTATCGTACTTTTGTTGTGGGGTTCGTACAAATCATACGTGTCACATTTTTATTGGTTGATTTTCAATCGTTTGGGTCCGAGTAGTACAACCCCTCTCGGACCCTAGACAACCCCTTATCTCTTTCACCAATAAGCACATTCATTTAATATTTATTATAAATAAAGGAAACATTCATGTATATGACAATATTACCCTCAACCCTTTATACCTAATTCTTAATTGTAACCCCAATTTAATCAATTTTGTCCACAAAAATCCAATGTTGACTTTTATTTTCAAAAACTTTTTTTTTTCAATTTTTTTTTGTTGCCGGATTCCGGCGTTGACTTTTCGTTTTTTTTTTCCTTCTAGATTTTTTCACCGGTTTCCAGCGTTGAGTTTTTTCTTTTTTCTGGTATGTTTTTTTTCGCCGCCTGATTCCGGCGTTGATTTTTTAGTGTTTTTTTTAGTTTTTTCTATATTTTTTTTATGGTTTTGTTTGTTTTTTTTTACCTCCGCCGCTAAACGTTTACCGTAATTGTGCTGTCAATGACAGTTAATTAACGTAATTGTACTGCCTTTGACAATACATTTATGTAATTGTTCTGCCGTTGACAGTAAATTAACGTAATATTATTTTTTTTTAATTTTTTTTTTGTTTGATTTGTTGACAAGTCAACGTAATTATATTACTGTCGTTGACAGTGAACACAATAAAATTAATGTCAACAACATCAATATTATTATTTTCTTAGGTTTTTTGTTTTGTTTGAGTTATTCACGGAGTAACGTAATAATATTACTGTCTATTATTGTAATATTACTGTAAACACAATAATATTATAGTGGTATACGGTAATATTACATTTGTTATAGTAATATTGTTGTCAACCACATCAATATTATTATTTTGTTTTGATTTTTTTGTTTGTTTGACTTATTCACGGAGTAACGTAATAATATTACTGTCTATTATTGTAATATTACTGTTGTTATAGTAATATTACTGTCACTCACAGTAATATTAATTCTTTTAGCTTTTTATTATTTTTACATTTGTTGAACGGTCAACATATTAATATTATTCTATTATACAATAATAATGAGTTTTGCTGTGTTAATATTTCTGTGTTAGAGATTAATATAGCAATATTGCGTTGTTAAAATGTAGTTTAGTTAATTTTAGGATTAAATACACTTTGCACCCCTGTACTATCAGCACTGTCGCATTTGCCCCCCTGAACTACGAAATGCGACGAAATGACCCCTCACATTACCAGTCAACTGTTAGAACTTTAACACCGTTAGTTTGTGTTGTGTAAATACCTTTTTACCCTTACCTTATAATACAGAAAACATCAAAACAACATTTTCTAACCATTTTTCGAGACAATGTAACTGAGAATTTTTTCTCCTTTCCCTTTCTTCTTCTCCATTTCGAATGAACACAAATTCTCCATTTGTAAAGCCATTTAAAGAGAATCTGCTTTAGACGAAAAACAGTTCTCTGATTACACCTTATTTTTATGGACCTCCAAATTCAAGAATCTCCTTCATCGATGATTTCTTTTTATTTTTATAGTTGCAGTAACCGCAATAGACTGTTGGAAATGGTTTAAAAATCAGAGCAACCCAAGAAAGTGGGTGCAGAGCTTAGAATTGTTTTGAAGAATTATTGCGAATATTTTTTTTCTTTTGTTCAATGAATGCTGTTTTTATCTTGTTGCACTTAATTTATGTTTTTATGGTGAGGTATTTTTGGGATAATTAAAATATAATAAAATAATTCTGAATTTAATTGAAAAACTTTAATTTTGCGGAAAAGTATATATTAGAAGATGAAATAATTGATCTTAATTTACGTATCAAAAATTCAAAAATAAAATAAAATCAAATATTTACGTATTTTTTATATTTAATCAATTTTTTTAATAGAGTACTTTTATTTTTCTTTAATTATTTTGTCATTTTTATGAAATAATATAACTTTTTTCTATACCTTGTGGTTTTATATTTTTCGGAAGGGTAAAACTGTCACTAGAAGGTCAACAACTTTGGTCAATGTGCCACATCATCCATGATAAACGGAAAGATAACGAATGCTAACAACAGGGGTTTTTTTGTCGCATTTGATAATATTGGGGGGCAAATGCGACGGTGGTGATGTACAGGAGTGCATATTGTATTTAACCCTTAATTTTACTGTGTTTAATAGTAATATAGTTAATATTACTATCAATCACAACAATATTGTTGTTTAAACGAAAAAAAATGTTACATAAAGAAGACAAAAAAAAGTCAAAGCCTGAGCGAAAAAATCCGGAAGAATAAAAAAATTCGAAAAGTCAACGCCGGAATCCGGCGGCAAAAAAATGTTTTGAAAAAAAAAAGTTTTGGGTCAAAATTGAATAATTTATGAAATTTTGGGTCAAATTAAGGTTAAATTAAATTAAGGATGAAATTGGAGCATGTTAAAGTATGAGGGACTATTTTAGTCTTTTACAAAAATCTTAACCATGTGCGGACTTATTTGTAAAGGAGTTTTTTGTGTGGATTTCTTTATGAATAAGTATCTATTGATGAGCTTATTTGTAAAGACCCCTTATATATAAAGATACCATTTATTCCTATAAACAAATATTTAGTTTATGTGGTCTGCTTGGTTTAAAATTAATGAATATAGGCGATTTCTTTTCTTGATCATGACGTGGAGGTAGGGGTGGAAATCAGACGAAATCGATCGGAAATACCTTTTTCGGAAATTTTCCAATTTATTCGGAAGTTAAAAATAGGTTCCAATTTCCGTTCCAAAAAAATCGGAATTTCAAAATCCATTCCAATTTCGGAATACCTCGGAATTGGCGGAATTTCGGAATTTTTGGAAATTGCATTAATCCTTTTTGTTCCACAATCGGAAATAATAGTAATTTTAAGATTTTATTTCCTAATATTTTCGTAATTTTCCGGCAAAATGCAAGAATCCAAAACAAAGATCAATAGGATGAAATGTAAACACTTGTAAAAAGAACATAATCAGTTATTCAAAACAAACATAGTTCTTGCAAAACACGAATAGAAAAACAATTCAGAAATATAATATATATATATATATATATATATATATATATATATATATATATATATTATATTTCGGAAATAAAATCGGATCGGAAATCGGAATTCCAATAATTTTATATGTAATTCCAATTCCATTCCAAAAGTAATCGGAAAAATCGGAAATCGAAATATCAGAAACCGGAATGAAAAAAAAGTTTCCAAATTTGAATATTTTCGGATCGGAATTGACGGAATTCAGAAATTCGGTTCCAATTCCCACCCCTACATGGAGGTCACCCACACAAGC
Organism: Erythranthe guttata; assembly: GCF_056151865.1. Taxonomy (NCBI): domain Eukaryota; kingdom Viridiplantae; phylum Streptophyta; class Magnoliopsida; order Lamiales; family Phrymaceae; genus Erythranthe; species Erythranthe guttata. The sequence continues at coordinate 6,808,451 of NC_142539.1, read as the reverse complement.
ATTTAATTAAAAAAGAGATACTGAATGTTTCTTTTTTTGGCAAATAAATCCACCCATACCTAATTGTTATGCCAAGATGACACTCAACCTTTTAAAGTCACTTAAATCATGATTATAAGGCATTCTTTAACCCCCCTACTTCATCAAATCACGAATGTTGACATTGACCTAATTTTAACTGCCACGACAGTTGACTTTTTTATTTTACGTCCGTCACAGAAAAAAGTGTTAATCTTTTTTAGTGTTACTATGAAAATTATTGTTTTTTTGTGAAAATAAATGTAAAAAAACATTTACTGCTATTAAAAAAAACACATTTGTTTGGCCATTTTAGATTGTTTATCAGTATCATGGACGATTTGAAAGAAAAATTTCAACTCTTCAATTCATAAAGAAGTATTATAAACATGAGAATTATTGAACAATATAAGTCATACGGTATTACTAGGGGTGAAAGTTGGAACGGAAATTCTAATTTCCGCCGGTTCCTATCCGAAAACCTTCAATTTTGGAACCAACTTTTTTCCATTCCGACTTCTCAAATTTCGATTTCCAATTTTTTTTAAATTGGAATTGGAATTATATAAAGAGAATTGGAATTTTCGATTTTCGATCTGATTTAATTTCCCAAATAAATTTTGTTTTTTTCCCCGAAAAATACCCCTATAAATAATATATATTATATAATACTTATATTAAGTTTTTTTTTTCTCTGAAACAGTTATTTGATTTAAGTTTTGTTTTAGGATTTTGGCATATTGAATTGTTCTTAGAAGTTTTATTGCATACTATGATGTGGTTTATTTTTATTTATTTTTTTGAACTGAAATTTAGTAGTTATTAGTTTCACTTTTATCGAAGTGGGTGTTCTTATTTTTGGAAAATTATGAATATCAAAAAACAAAAAACCCCTCTAAGTTTTGAAATTTTAAAACTTATGCGATTTTCGAAATTTTTCCGAAATTTCCGGGCTTTTTGGAATTTGAATGAATTATTAGATTCCAAAACTTTTGGACTTGGAATTAATTTTGTACTTCCAAATTTTTTGAAAATTTTCCCAAAACACTTATTCCAATCCAATCTATCCGACTTTCACCCGTAGATATTGCAAGTGAGGATAGTTCTTAGATTATATAAGATCTAGAGTTCGGACCCCAATCATGTTTTCATAGAGAGTGAAAATGAAGACTTTTTTTTGACAGGCTAATTTAATAGGGGTAAATATATTTATTCTTCTAACTAGGTATTGAGTTTGAGCTTAATGCAATTACTACCCTTGTAAAAATCGCAACAGTGTATTTTTCCCCTGTCATAAAAAAGTTAGCAAATACCCCCTGTATTTATGTTTAGATAGCATACTCGACCCATTTCCCTTTTTCCCGTTGACTGGTTGTTAAAGGACAAAAATACCCTGGGGAGGTTTCTGCAAAAAAATTGGGAACCAAATTGAATTACTAAAAAATTGTAGAAACTTAATCAAATAATAAGTTAGGAGACTGAATTGTAATTTTCTGGAAAATACATTATATTTATAAAATTATGGGAGCTGAAAATACTATTTTGGGAAAAAATATCGTCTTCACCAAATTTCTTCTTCCCATTGAAATCGCCACCACTACCAACAAACTCCCACAACATGTCTCCTCCGCTCTTCTCGCCGCAGACACCTCGTTGCCGTTTCTGTGGCTGGGAAAATGCGGATTAATCGACAAGAGACATCTTCTGGTGCTGCAGAAATTGATCGCCTGGTGCGCGTTTGTTGGAAGTTAGTTTGCAGGTGATGGAGTTGAGAAAAATTGACGAAGAGGAGAGGTGTTTGGCGCCCTCACAAACCCGATTCTGCCATAAGAGAACGGTGTATATTGCGGCAGAGAGTGGTGGTGGTTTGGTGTCCCCGCCATGGATGATGGCCGAGAATGGTGGTGGTTTTATTTGAGAAAATTGGATATTATTCAATTAATTATTTTTTAATTTATACCGACTACTTATTAAAAAGTAAAGGAAAAAAAGAAAGAAAGAAAATAAGTTGGGGGCAATTCTGTCATTTCAAGCAACAAAAGAGGAAGAAAAATCGCACAAACCGCGAGTGAGACACACGATTTGCGACAAGGGAGTTTTTTGCCTTTTTGACTAATAAATGAAGGGGGGTGGTATTTGGGAATTTTTTTATGACAGGTGAAAAGTTGCGATTTTCACAGGGGTAGTAAATGTAATAAGCTCTATTGAGTTTAATTGTTCGTTTATTATTAAGGGCCTATTACAAATAAGTCCATCATGGGCTACTTATTCATAAAGGGGTCCAGACAAATGTTTTTTTACAAAGAAGTCCAGACATTGTCCATAGGTGTGGTAAAAACTAAAATACCCCCTCATATTTTAATACGCTTCAATTTCATCCTTTAATTCAATTTAACCCCAAATTTCACCAATTTTCAATTTTGGCCCATAACCCAATTTTGAGTACAATTTCGTCCGTCGCCGACGTTAGCTTTTTTATTTGTTTTTATTATTATTTTTTATTTTTTTTATTATGTTTGCTTATTCTGCCGGTTTCCGGCGTTGACTTTTTTCAAATTTTTATTTTATTTTATTTTATTGTTTTTCTTCTTTCTGCCGCCACTGGCCGACGGCGTTAATTTTTTTTTTTGATAACTTTTTTTTTCTTCAACATTTTTTGGCCCGTTTAAACAATAATATTGTTGTGGGTGACATTGATATTAACTACATTACTATTTAACGCAATAATATTAACAATATTACAGTTTAACATAGTAATATTGTTATATACTCTCTAACAAAGTAGTATTAACACAACAAAAATCACTATTATTATGTGATAGAGTAATATTAATATGTTGACCGTTCAACAAATGCAAACATAATAAAAACCAAAAGAATTAATATTGATGTGGTTAATAGTAATATTAATGTCAACCACAATAATATTACTGTAACAGCAGTAATATTACCGTCAACCACAATAATATTATTGTGTTGACAATAATATTATCGTTGACAATACATTTACATAATTGTACTGTCGTTGACAACACATCAATTTATTATTTTTTTGGATTTTTTTATTTTGTTTGATTTGTTGACAAGTCAACGTAATAACATTATTGTCATTGACGGTAAAATTACTGTAAACACAATAATATTATTGTCAACTACATCAAGATTATTTTTTTGACCTTTTTTATTTTATTTGATTTGTTGACCGATTAACGTAATAATATTACTGTCTACTATTGTAATATTACTATAAACACAATAATATTACTGTGGTTGACGGTACTATTAATGTCGTTACAGTAATATTACTGTGGTTGACAATAATATTACTGTCAACCACATCAATATTATTTCTTTTGGCTTTTTATTATGTTTACCGCTGCTGTTATACGGTCAACATATTAATATTACTCTATTGCACAATAATAGTGATTTTTGTTGTGTTAATATTACTCTGTATAAAACAATATTAATGTGTTAAACTGTAATATAATTAATATAACTGTCAACCACAACAATCTTACTGTTTAAAGGGGCCAAAAAATGTTGGAAAAAAGTTTTGAAAAAAAAATATTAATGTCGGAAACCGGCGGTCAACGGCGGCGACGCGCGAAATTGTACATAAAATTGGGTTATGGGTCAAAATTGGATAGTTAGTGAAATTTGGGGTCGAATTGAAGTTAAATTGAATTAAGAATTAAATTAGAGTATATTAAAACGTGAGGGGGTATTTTTGTCTTTTACACACCTCAGAACAATCTATGGACCCCTTTATACATAAGTAGGTCATAATCAACTTATTTGTAATAAACCTGTTTTTTGTTTATTATTATTGACATGGAATTTAGATGATTGCTAAAGGGTGAGTACTTCAATATTTAATGGCCGACTACATCAATTATTTTTAAAAACAATTGTTGTAAAATAAAGCCCATTAGCTAAGCATAATGAATATACATAACAATTACGCGAGTGAACGGAAGCTAGAGCAATATACATATATAAAGAATTGCCTACATATATATGCCAACAAAATTCATGGTATTATCCAATATAACAAAAACATAAAGTAATATAGAGAATAATGCTATGGTAATCGAGCATAAGAAAGTCAAGGAAAGACTGATTTTATTTCATCACTTTGTACACTATTTATACACAAATTTGGGATTAGTCACTAGTACACTTGTCAAATATTGCCTAACCATTACTAAGTACTTGACACGTGTGGAGCACTTGTACAAGAATGAGAAAGCCATATGGTCCCCTGTAATGCTAAAGTCTAAATGCATTTATAATACTCCCCCTTGGATTTAGCACTATTATATTGGTTGTAAATTTGGATCAATGAAATTGATGCCTCATTAAAAATCTTGAGCCAGAAAATCCAGTGGGAAAAACTGGTCGGAAGGAAAAAAAAAAAGTGCATAACTCAAATTCAAGTCACGTGTATAAGCTGCCTCGTTAAAAACCTTAATTGGAAAATCCAATGGAATAAGAACCATTCGTAAGGGAAAAAAATATTGCTCCCCCTGGAATCAGCTATGTAAGCCCCCGATATGGGCTGTCAATCTATTTTCTGGTTGTCTTATTAAAAACTTTGAGCTGGAAAACCCTATGAAAAAAACCAGTCAAAAGGGAAAAATAGTACAACCATAGTATTATGTGCTCCCCTTGAAACATATAATATAAGCTTCCAAAATAGTCTATTTGAACGGGTATAAGTTGCCTCGTTCAAAACCTAATTTTGCTAAAAAAAAGGATAGACCGTTTAGCACTCTGTGTAATTATCATGGACATAATATAGTGGATATGTGTTACAAGATACATGGTTATCCTCCAGGATATGCCACTAGGAGATCTTCTTTGCCTCCTACTAGGCCTCATGCTATTAATCAGGCCAGTATCACTGAAATTGCAGATGCTCCCAATCCAGCTGAACCTGTATCAATGGACAATTTGCTTCAATCTTTGAGTTCTTCCCAGTGTCAACAACTCATGACACTCTTTGATTCCCAGCTCACTCTTGATCAAGGCTCCAATTCTCATCACTTTTCTACCTCCAATAATGTGACTTGCTGTGTTTCAGGTAATATTCAAGGTAAGTCTCTTCATCTTCATAAACTTAGTTGTATTTTAGATTCAGGGGCTTCTAGACATATTACTAATGATAAGTCATTATTTTCTACCTTGAGACCTGTTTATAATGCCTCTGTTTTTTTTTCAGATAATACCTGTTTTCCAGTACATGAAATTGGAGATATTTCCTGAAATAATATCACACTATATGATTTTTTTTTATAATCCTAATTTTAAATTCAATCTTATGTATGTCAGTGCTCTGTTACAGTTATCCGGAAACAACATAGTTTTGTCTTGTGATGGCTTTGTTTTACAGGATCAATGCGAGAAGATGATTGGCAAGGATAACAAAGTGGATGTCTTTATGTTTTAGACATAGATCATTGTAATTCACCTTTTTTTTTTCCTTGTAATGCAGTTTCTACATCTATTTGGCACAATAGGTTATGCCATCTTTCCAGTACCAGTCTTGATTGCCTTAAATCTTTGCTTCCTATTTCTACTAAAGATAGTTGTAAACTCGATCCTTGTTATATTTGTCCATTGGCATAACAAAGGAAATTATCCTTTGAATCAAATAATCATGTTTCTACTTTCCCTTTAATTTAATTCATTGTGACATTTGGGGTCCTTACAACACTGCTTCTCACACATGTCATAGGTACTTTGCTACTATAGTTGATCACAGTAAATATACATGGATATGTTTACTGAGGCCAAAAGCAGATATTACATACATTCTAAAAAATTTCCAAATGATTTCAACCCAATTTGGGATTCAAATCAAGGCCTTCAAATCAGACAACGCTCCTGAACTGCTTTCACTCAATTTTTTCATGATTTAGGTGTGGTTCATCAATTTAGTTGTGTTCAAAACATCAACACTTGCTCAATGTTGTTAGAGCACTATATTTTTAGTCTCATATTCCTATACAATTATGGTTATAATGTATTTTGACTGTAACTTAAATATCTTATAAACATAATTCCTTCTAAGATTTTACAGGGATCTGCACCTTATCAGAAGCTAGACAATCAACCAGCTCCTTGTGGCATGGTGAAACTGTTTGGTTGCTTAGCCTTTGCCTCTAATCTTGCTCAATCCATAACTAAATTTGATCTAGAGCAAGAGTTTGCGTCTTTATTGGATATCCTACAGGCATAAATGCATAAAAACTTTATGATATTCAAACCAAAGAAGTCCTCATATCCAGAGATGTTATCTTTCATGAAACTGTATTTCCATTTTCTTTAAATAAAAATTTGGATTCTGTTTTTACTCATAATCCTTTTGAAGATATAGTACTACCTTTTTCTGATGCTTCTCTACCTCCTGTACACCTTCATGAAGACTTATCAATAAATCTTTATGTTTTTGAGGATCATACATCTGCCTCTCAATCACCAGATCCTCCCATCCAGACTTCTACAACCATTGCTCTTCTTCACAGAAGATACTCAAGACAAGTTAAGAAACCAGGTTATCTTACTTTTTATCACTGCAATCAGGCTTCTGATACTGTCAAACATCCTTCATCTCAAGTCATAACATATGACAAACTATCTCCTTCTTATCATAATTTCATTATGAATATTTCTACTGATGTTGAACCCACTTTTTATCTTACTGATGTGAAGCATGATCACTGGAGAACTGCTATGAATGATGAACTGCATGCTTTAGAATCTAATAACACATGCATTATTGTACCATTTTCAGAGGGTAACAAACCTATTGGCTCTAAGTGGGTGTACAATATTAAAACAAATTCAGATAGTACTATAGAAAGGTTCAACCAGACTTGTAGCTAAAGGATATAATCAACAAGAAGGTATAGACTATATGGAAACCTTTAGTCCTATAGCTAAACATGTTACTGTTAAAACCATCATTGCTTTAGCTGCATCTAAACACTGGCATATTCATCAGCTTGACATCAGTAATTCTTTCTAAAATGGTGACTTGTTTGAAGAAGTGTACATGTGTCTTCTTCTAGGTTATAAACCTACTCTTTTTCATGTTAATTCTTAGTCTCATAGACCCTTGGTCTGTAAATTGACCAAATCTCTATATGGATTAAAACAGGCTTCCAGGCAATGGAATGCAAAATTGACTGAAGTAGTTCTTACTCTTGGTTTTACACAGTCCAAAACAGATTATACTTTGTTTACAAAAGGTTCTAATGATACATTTGTTGCCATTCTGGTCTATCTAGATGATATCTTGATTACATGACCTAATTCCACAACAATTTCTACACTAACACAATCCTTAACTACCTTCAATAAACCAAGAGATCCTGGTGCTTTAAAGCACTTTCTTGGCATAGAAGTGGCCAGATCAGCTCAAGGCATCTTCATTTCATAGAGGAAATACACCCTGCAACCGCTACATGACTGTGGTAATCTTGGCCCTAAATCAACAGAACTTCCCACAGATTCCAACCGAAAACTAGCTTCAGACATTGGAGAGACTTTGCTAGATATCTCTTCTTATAGGAGACTTATTGGTCAGCTCCTTTACTTAACTACCACAAAACCTGACATCTCATATTCAGTGCACAAGCTCAGCCAGTTTGTCTCCAAACCAACTCTAAAACATCTTCATGCAGCTCAACATATCTTGAAGTATCTCAAGGCAGCTCCATGACAAAGCCTCTTCTTCTCGTCCTCTTCACCAGCAATGTCTCTTAAAGCCTTTGCTGATGCTGATTGGGGTTCTTGTCTTGATTCCAGAAAATCCACTACAGGTTTTTGCATATTTATAGGAGAGTCCTTGTTCTCATGGAAGGCTAAGAAACAAGCAACAGTTTCTAGAAGCTCAGCTGAAGCAGATTATAGGGCTCTGGCTCATTTAGCTAGTGAGTAAATATGGCTTCAACATCTTCTTCAGGACCTGCAGACAAACATCACCACTTCCGGCCACAGTCGCATACTATGATAACCAAGCACCTATTCATCTTGCCAGCAATCCTATATTCCACGAGAGGACAAAACATGTTGAAATTGACTGTCACTACATTACATATCAAGTTCAAATTGGCATAATCAAGCTTCTTACAGTGAAATCCGAAAATCAGTTGGCATATCTGTTTACCAAGGCTCTACCGCGTTGCAAATCGTATTCGCTGTTGTCCAAGATGCATGTTAGAGATATCTACCATCCATCTTGGGGGGGGGGGGGGGTGTTAATATAATATATAATTAATAAATTGTAATTTTTTTATTATAAACGCATTTAAAAATGCAACTTCTAGATAATCCGCATTAACAACTATTATACTGTCTATAATAGTGTTAGTTATGAATTAGTTAAAGCTATAAATAGCTTTAGATATCCAGCTTTTCTGGTAACTTTCTTCTTTTAATAAAATTCTTCTTCTTTCTCAAGAAGCTCGACTCTCTCTATCCACTAGAGATTCTATAGCTTAGAATACCATGAATAGGTGTTGCTAAGATGTGGGCTGAAAGTGTTGAAGTTCATGATGGAACTAGTCAACTAGACAGCCCGAATCCCCAATCTGAGTTTAGAAATTGGACTGATCTTTTGATGCCACGATACGGGATTTTTTTTCCTAACTTAATATTTTTCGTTGATATTTATTAATGATTTCAGGAAATGGATTCTTTGTTCGGAAGATTTAGGGGAGCGAAGAGAAGGAAGTCAACAATAGGGTGTTCACACTACAAGAAAAAGACCTTTCGACAACATACAACACGTGTTGTTAAAACATATAGACAAGACGCACGTGAACGTGGTAGACCAACATGTTGTTAAAGCCTTACAATTTTAACAACACGCTATGAGTATTGCGACGCATGTTGCAGTTGAAGAATAACAACAAACACATTATGTTGTGATAAGCTATTCACAAGATGTATTTTTATGTTGTAACAGACTTTATAACAAGCTACCATGGCGTCTTGCGGTAGAGTTTCAACCAGATCCGTTTGCACCTTGTGGAATGATTTATTATTACAAAAAAAAAAAATTTTACATAATCGTAATCAAAATGTACAGAAGTCTGATTTCCAATAATTTTTGAATCAATACAATTTGAAACAAGCGAGAATTCTCTAAAAGTAATATAATGGACTAAAAGTCCGAGTATCAATCCCACATAGAATATTCAATTATTAATTCTAGACGCTAATTCTACCAATTATGATCAAGCCCACCCTACATTGTCAAAAGTTAAGGAAATAGACTAAATTAAAAGTAAAAAAATTAAAGCAATTTAAACAATAAAAAGCAACGAAAGCAATTAAACACGAACATTAATCAGAGAAAACAAGCATATGATTTTATTCTCCCCCTATGTGATTATTAATTCCCAAATTCCTTCTTATGCAAGTTATCAAATCGGATTACTCACCTGGGATGCTAAATTAATCATAACCCGCTTCTGCGTGTATTACGATTCTAATACTCTAAATTCAATTATATTATTGTATTCCTACGCAATTAATTCTAGAACACAGCATGAACCACAAATCACTATAATGGCTACCTAAGAGATTCACTATATTCCTATGTTAATGCCACAAAGGCTCTTCTACCACCGTTCTAATTGTTAACCCAATCTTCCGATTCATGCGATTAATAATAACATAAAAGCACATAAAGTGGTCACTTTCACGCACTTAATAAAACAAGTAGAAGAAATAATCCGAAATTAAAACTTGCATAAAATCATAGAATTGGGTTCATAAATCCCACATAGGGTTCCAAATAAATGTTGGGAATCAGGCATGTGTACGCAGCATAAAACAAAATTTTTTATATGAAAAACGATTTCATTCATATAAACACGTACTCGACAATTGTAACTAATTACGTACCTTAACGCTTCCAGTGAAATTTAAACTACATCATGCATATTAATTCGATAATTAAAACATGTCGCATGCTCGCAGTAAATGATAATACATATACAAACGATTTCACCAAAACGTTCACGCAAAACCATACATAAAAAATTTCACAAAAACATTCAAGCAAAATCATACTACGAATATCAATGTTTAATTTAATCTAATTAAATTAAAACCTAATACATACGGATCCAAAAATTTACCTCTTGAAACGTGAACCGAGTTCTCGGATTGAAGTAAACTGCCACGGAAACCAATCCGTGGAGTCGGGAGGAGCAGCGGCGGCGGACGCGTGAGATTCACGCGCTATCTTCGGGTGGCGCGTGAGGGTGCGTGCGATGGTGGTTCAGCGGCGGCGCCCCGGCAGATTGATTCATTTTTCTTTCTCCTCTCAGATTTCACCTCGTATACCAATTTCTACTAAATACGTGGCACTAGACACGCAAAAGTTAGAATAAATGGAAGAATAAAACAAAAGGAATAGAACTACCAATAATTATCGGCGCGTGGGGCATCGATTTCGGACGACGGGGCGGCGACGGCGGAGGAGAGGTAGCGGCCGTTAGGTGAGGTGAGCGGCCAGGGTTTTGTGATGTGTGTTGTGTGTTTTTCAAGACCTATAAATCTTGTATTTATAGTGTCCTGTATAAAAACCCTAACGGGCTTAAGTTGGACCGTGCCCAACAGCTTAAGTTCATTAGTCTTTCTTCGCTCGTTTCTCACAACTCAATGATTGGAAAATTATAACAATTATATTTTCGGAATCATTGAACCTCGTCATTACACATGCCAATTCTCGATTTCCAATTTCTAAAAGTGGAAACCCTAATTCAGTGGACCTTCTCAATTTGGAAACTTCCCAATTTAGAAATTCACTAAGATGTTCGCCTAGTTCTTTCCTTTTCTTATGCTTATTCACAATTCCAAATTACGAATGTTGGACTCAATCATATCGACTTCCAATTATGCAAAGATTAAACATTTTAACTCTAACCGTCTATACAAAGAACTCGAGTGCACGAGCAGTGTGACCCTCGATGGTTCAGGTGTAAGCTAGCCGTGGGTCCACAACTCTTTGTGGTTTAAACTCGTCCCTAGAGTTAAAATTAAGATGAAGCTCGTTTCAACTTAATCACCCAACGAATCAAGATTGGCGACTAGCAACTACGCGTCATGAATTCCTATATACAAATGAAGTGCCTGTAAGAACCATGTGATATAGTTAACGTACAATGCGATCCCTTCGATTCATATGTCCCGATTGAACTAGAGGCATTGGTTCATCGAGACCTCCTTAGTAGTTAAATGACTGTAGGATCGTTCTAAATGTTGTAATCGGTACGTGCATGACTTAGAGAATCGAATTCCCTAATCATCACTTAGTCACCTTTGGCCAGAGACTTTAAGATTACAAACTATGAGAACACACAGGACATCCAAGACTATTCTAGCGATCGAATCTCCAATTAAAATGCACATACCTCTCACTAGATTTCGGACTGCACGAACACTGGCCCTTGGGGCGGTCCTCGGTGGAACTCAGGGACAGGTCACGATACAACTGGTCCTCTAGTGAATTAACGGTGGTGTCTAGGTCTTAAGGACTACTAGTGTACATCTTTACCATAGAGATCTCTACTCGATTATTGAGAACCATTTAGAGATTTCTAGGATGTGGGAGTTCAGTGAACTCGTCAACTTACGAGAACCCACTTATGCATGCCGATATCACAATACCGTTTACTGATGAGATCCAGTACACATACACTAAGTGCTATTCTCTTAATGTGAAAGGCCGATATCCTCATTAGTAGTGTAACCCTTCAGCTAGGAACACATTTTAACAGTTATAATACTTAAGTAAATATCTCACGATCCTAAAAGATCAATTACAAGAAATTGTAATATTTGTAAGGACCATATCTATGTTTGAGCTAGGGACAAAAATATAGAATGCCAAGGTGTTTTATCATTAATACGAAAAATGATTATTTATTACAAGAATAAATTGAAAGACCACAACCACAAGTTGGCTTGTTCGTCACCTACTCTAATAATCTCCCACTTGACCTAAAACCAACTACCCATAAATCGTAATCCCATCGACTCTCGATATTTCTCGTGGACAGACCTTGGTAAAGGCTTTGTGAAGGGGTCTGCAACGTTCTCTTCCAAAGTGACTCGTTCTACTTTGACTTCACCTCTATCAATGATCTCTCAGATCACATGATACTTCCTCAGAATATGCTTGGACTTCTGATGAGATCTCGGCTCCTGAGCTTGCATCACGGCTCCGGTATTATCGCAGTACAATGGTACTGGATCATTAGCATTAGGAATAACACCCAAGTCTTGGATTAATTTCCTTATCCAAGTCCCTTCTTTTGCAGCTTTGAACGTAACAAAATATTCATCTTCGGTAGTGGAATCGACTGTCGTGCTTTGCTTGGAACTCTTCCAACACACGGCACCACCATTAAGCGTGAATATAAATCCCGAGTTCGACTTTGAGTCGTCCTCATTCGTTTGAAAACTAGATTCGGTAAAGCCCTCTAATTTCAACTCGGCACCCCCATAGACCAAAAATATATCCTAAGTCCTTCGTAAGTACTTGAGGATATCTTTCACAACCTTCCAGTGAGCTGGACCGGAGTTAGACTAATATATGCTTGTGACACTCACAACATACGCAATATCAGGTCTAACACATAGCATGTCATACATTATGCTTCCTATGGAAGAAGCATAAGGTGTCCTTTTCATCTCCTCGATTTCACTAGGTGTCTGAGGACACATGGATTTCGAGAGATGAACCGCATGGAACATTGGCAAGAATCCCTTCTTGGATTCTTTCATGCTAAACCATTTCATAACGGTGTATATGTATAGTGTTTGGGATAAGCCAAGCATCATCCTTGCTTTATCTCTATAGATACGTATTCACAATACGTAAGATGCTTCTCCCAAATCCTTCATTGAGAAACGTGTGGACAACCAAGCTTTAGTCTGTTGCAACTTTCCTACGTCATTCCCAGTGAGTAGAATGTAATCGACATAAAGCACCAAAAATATCACTGCCCTCCCACTAACCTTCTTGTATACACAAGGTTCCTACGGGTTCTTCTCAAAATCAAACTTTTTGATCGTTGAGTCGAACCTTATGTTTCAACTACGGGATGCTTGTTACAATCCATAAATGGATTGCTGGAGTTTGTTAACCTTTTTCTCAATTCTAGAAGATATGAAGCCTTCCAGTAGTGCCATGTAAATTTCTTCCCCAATGTGTCCATTAAGGAAAGCGGTCTTCACATCCATTTGCCATATCTCATAGTAGTACCACACAGCTATGGCCAGCAAAATCCTAATGGACTTCAGCATTGCAACTGGTGAAAAGGTTTCCTCACAGTCAACACCTTGCCTTTGAGTATATCATTTTGCTACCAATCTAGCTTTATAGGTCGATACCATTCCATCCACTCCAGTTTTCTTTTTATAGATCCACTTGTAGCATATGGGAACTATTCCCTTGGGTGGATCTACCATGGTCCATACCTTGTTGGAGTACATGGAGTCCATTTCCGATTTCATGGAATTTAGCCAATGTCCCATGTCCGCATCCGATACGGCCTCATTGTATGTTCTTGGATCTTGTCCAAGTTCAATATGATCTTCATCATTTTCGAGGAGGAATAACCTATCAGGCATTTTCCGAACTCTTTCGGATCTGCGTACTAAAGGTTCAAGAGGTATATTAGTGGTTTGTTGTATTCACTCGATTACTTGTTCTTGTGTTGAACTTCACTTTGCGGTTCTTGAACTACTTCTAGGCTGCCTTTTCTATCTGATAGAAACTCCCTTTCTAAAAAGGTGGCATTTATTTAAACAAACTTTTTTGCTTCCTTTATATACTGGGATTCATATCCAATTGAGTTCTCGGGATACCCCACAAAGTAGCATAAGTCGGATTTACTATGCAACTTTTCTCCCATTAGTCGCTTCACATAAGCGGGACAACCCCATACTTAATATTTTTAATGTTGGGCTTCCGGGAATGCCAAAGTTCGTATGGTGTGGATTTAACTGTTAGAGTAGGTGACCAACAAGCCAACTTGTGGCTGTGGTCTTTCCATTTATTCTTGTAATAAACAAACATTTTTCGTATTAATGATAAAAACACCTTGGCATTCTATATATTTGTCCATTTGTCTCAAATATAGATATAGTCCTTACAGTTATTACAAGTCCTAGTAATTGATCTTTAGGATCGTGAGATATTTACTTTAGTATTATAACTGTTAAACGTGTTCCTAGTCGAAGGGTTACGCCACCAATGAGGATATCGGCCTTTCCCATTAAGAGACTAGCACTTAGTATATGTGTACTGCATCTCATCAGTAAACGGTATTGTGATATCGACATGCATAAGTGGGTTCTCATAAGTTGACAAGTTCACTGAACTCCCTCACCATAGAAATCTCTAAGTGGTTATCAATAATCGAGTAGAGATATCTATGGTATAGTTGTACACCATTAGTTCTTATGACTAGACATCACCGTGACTTCACTAGACATCCTGTATCGTGACATGTCCCTGAGTTCCACCGAGGACTGCCCCAAGGGCCAGTGTTTGTGCAGTCCGAAATCTAGTGGGAGGTCTGTGCATCATAGTCGGGGATTCGATCGCTAGAATAGTCTTGGATGTCTTGTGTGTTCTCATAGTTTGTAATCTCTAAATTATCTGGCCACAGCTGACTAAGTGGTGATTAGAGAATTCGATTGTCTAAGTCATGCACGTATCGATTACAACACTTAAAACATTCGCACAGTTATTGAACTACTAAGGAGGTCTCGATGAACCAATGACTCTAGTTCGATCGGGACATATGAATCAAATGGATCGTACTGAACGTTAACTATATCAAAAGGTTCCTGCAGGCACTTCATTTGTATCTAGGGAATCATGAGGCGTAGTTGCCAGACGCCCATCTTGATTCGTTGGGTGATTAAGGTTAAACGAGCTTCATCTTAATCGAAACTCTAAGGGACGAGTTTTGACCACAAAGAGTTGTGGACCCACGGCTAGCGTACACCTTAACCATCGAGGGTCACACTGCTCGTGCACTCAAGATCTTTGAATAAACGGTGATAGATAAAAATGTTTTATCTTTGCATGATTGGAAGTCAATATGATTGGGTCTAACATTCGTAATTTGGAATTATGAATGAGAATAAGAAAAGGAAAAGAATAGGCGAACATCTTAGTGAACTTTCTAAATCGGGAAGTGCCCAAATTTAGAAAGTGCACTGAATTAGAGTTTCACTTTTAGAAAGTTGGAAATTGAGAATCGGCACTCGTAATGACGAGGCCATTATAATGATTCCGAAAATGTAATCGTTACAATTTTCCGATCATGGAATTGAGAGAAAACGAGCGAGTAAAGAACTAACGAAAACCCTAGCCGCTCGCCTTGATTTATAGGTCTCGCACACACACAACACGTATCACAAAAGGCTAGCCGCTCGTCTCTCTCTCTAGGTCGATCTCTCTCGAGGCCACCACCGCCGCCGCCGCCGTCAAGTCGTCAGAATCGGCCCCCTTTGGCCGATTGTCTTTGTAGTTCTTTTCGTCTTTTATTTTCTTCCGTATATTCTAACTTTTGCGTGTCTAGTGCCACGTATTCAGTAGATTGAAATATAAGAGGTGAAATCTGAGAGGAGGAAGATCGAAGATTCGAAGTACCGAGGAGCAGCCCTGAGCCAGCGACGCACGCGCTGCCGTCGTAGCTTCGCCGTCGCCGCTTCCCGACTGCACTGATTGGTTTCCATGGCAGTCTTGCTTCGATTCGTGCGCCAACCTCACGCTTCAAGAGATAATTCTCGAATCCATTATTCGTTAGGTTTTTAATTTAATCAGATTAAATTATCCATGTTTGTAGTATGTTTCGTGAATTAATATGTATTTTGTGTTTACATGAAATTCATGATTTACTGCGAGCATGCTAAATGATTTACTGCGAGAATGCTAATTGATTTACTGTCGATTAATTTAATTCGCATGATTGTCGTTTTTAACTTTCGTTGGAAGCGCAAAGGTACGCAATTAATTGTTTAATAATTGTCGGGCATGTGATTATGTGATTTAAATTCGTTTAATTCGCATAAAATTTTTGTTTTCCGCTGCGTACACGTGCCGATTCCTCACAATGGTTTCAGAGCTCGTTGCGCAATTAATTGCGTTTTTATATGCTATGCTTATTTTGATGCATGTTTGATTTATTAAAGTTGTGATTGTTGTATTATTTAATTGGGTGTTTTCGAAAAGTTTAAAATATTATTGAAATATTGTTTAGAATTTTTCCATCTTTAAAATTGTTTAAAATTGGTAAATTAGATCTGAAATTTAATTTTAAAATGTCGGTTTTTATCAATTCGGATCGAACCGGTCGGACCGGCCAGTTCGATGGTTCTATTCGATCCAATTGACCAAATACACGTGGATTCGGGTCGGTCAGACCGGTTCTCAGTCTGACTGACCCAGCCCACTGATTTGGGTCAACTAGACCGATCAGAACCAGACCTTTTCGGTCCGAACCAGTCAGACCGGTCGGGCCGAACCGGTTCACTGATAATAGAAAAAAAAATATATTTCATATTTCTAAAATTGAACTTAAAACAAATTGATTTAGCGAACATAGATTTAGGAATCACATAGTGTAACACCTCGCATTTTCGGTAAAATAATATTATTTAATTTTACCACCTTTATGTGCATATTTGTGATATTAGAATTTATAATAATTCTTGCATGATTAGTATTTACGTGAATTAGGTGATTATGTGAATTATGTGATTATGTGAAATATATGATTATGTGAAATATGTGATTATGTGAATTATGTGATTATGTGATTATGTGAATTATGTGCTTATGAAATATTTCGAGATATTATGTCGAAATAAATTATTTTTCATAAACTAGGATTTTATTCTTGCATATAAATTTAAATGAGCATTTCATCATATTTGTGCATGCACAAAATTTTAGAAAATAATTTTTTTATCATGCATTGTAGGATTTTTAGTTAATGTAGAAAATTAGAAAATTCTCCCCTCATTTTCTTGAATTTTCACACACATACACACACACACACACACATGATTTAAAGAAAATTGCATATTAATTAAGAAAAGACATGGATTAGTGGTTGTACTTTAAGCATAGAAAGAAATACCTAAAAGCTAGCATCCCTACCCTCTAGACTAGGCTTGCTTTTCCACTCCCACACACCACTTTAAGACCAAAGGTCTTTCTTCTTCCTCTCCCTTCATTTTCTTCGGCAGCCATAACACCTCCACCATAGCCACCACCTTCTCAAGCTTGAACCACCCAAGAACCACCACCACCCATATTTTCAAAAATTGCAAAATCACCCCCACAAAAGATGTATTTTCCTTTCTTCTCCATTGGCTTTGAACTCTCCAAAAACTCTATAAATACCTACCATGCCCAAGATTAAAATGCACTCTCAAACCTCACTCTTACTATTTATAAGTTCAAAGTATCCTTCTATTTCAATAGAAGAAGAATTTTCGGCCAAGGCTAAGTAAGCTTCCTCTTCCACTTTTCTTTTTCTTTTTTTCGAAAAGAGCCAAGCTCTTATTCATCCAAGTTCTTCTTGTTCTTCTTCTTCTTCTTTTCTTAATACATAATCTAACTCTTAACCTCTTCTTGTATTAGAGAGAAAAGAGCTAACAAATCCTTCCCCTAAAGATAGAGGTGAGAATTCTTGAATTCTTGCTCAAACATGCAACACCACTAGTATTTTCGGTTTTTATGTGTTTTTATTGTTTATCCTTGCATATTATGTGATTATATGGCTTAGATGATGATTGCATGTTAGTGTTTTGAAAAGATAACTTTGCTCTTAAAGTTTTATGCTTTTTCGAAAAATTTGGGGAAAAATGCTTAAATTGCTTATTTGGCTTAATTAGTACCTTGCATGTGTTTATCTAGTATTTGATTGTTGATTTGTGAAAATAAAATGAATTTTTGGCCTAACCATGAAACTTTCGGATTTTTGGGGGTAAAATGCTTAAATTGCTTATTTGGCTTAATTAGTGTTTTGCATGTGTTAATCTAGTGTTTGATTGTTGATTTGTGAAAAGAAAATGAATTTTTGGCTTAACTAGGGAACTTTCGAATTTTTGAGGTGAAGTGCTTAAAATTGCTTATTTGCCTTATTTGATATCTTGCATGTGTTGATCTTGTGTTGGTTGTTATTTTAAGTCCTTGCATGTTAAGATTGGTGATTGATTGTTGATCTAAGGTCTTGCATGTTAAGATCTAGTGATTGATGGTTGATCTAAATTCTTGCATGTTAAGATCTAGTGTATTTACTTGAAATATTGCAAAGATGGAAGTCTTGAATTTTTATTCTTGTAAAAATGATAGATTTAATGAACTTTTGATGTTAGATTGTCTTTGCATGTTAAGATTTCGGTTACTTTATGTTTCTATGGCTAAATGATTTTGTGAAACTTTATTTGTAGTTTCCTATGTGCTCTTGCTTGCTTATATGAATCATTGGGTGTGAGGATGAGAGAAGGGTAAGTAGAAGGGTGCATGTGTGGGTGAATTAGTGTCATGAATTTTTAAAAGGTATAAATATGATGGAAAGTCTTTCGAGGTTACGGTAAATATCCCGGGTACGCCGAGTCGGTACCGTAGGGCCTAGGGGTGGTTTGATTCCACGTAGATAGACGGATTCAAAATATATGAGGTTATTTACCGGTAACTTAGGGATTCCCGATGATTTTTCATGTCATGCATGTCGCATTATGGTGTTGAGGATATATATGGGAAAATCTCACTCTATGGTTGGGATCGTAGGGTTATAAAGGTGGGGTTCTCATTCTATAATCTTCAATACGTGTCATGGCATAGTGTTATAAAGATGGGATATTCTCACTCTATGGTATTGGGATCATAGGGTTATAAAAGTGGGAATTTATCTCACTCTATGCGTGTGACAATTATGTGATGAAGAACGCCGACGAAAAAGGGAAGTATATGATTGCTTTAATTTATGTTGCATGTCCATGTATAAGATATATGCATGTATATATATAGATATATGTATGCTCTATGTGTTATGTGTATTCGATAATACTTCAAGATTCTCATTGAGTCCTCAAAGGCTCATATAGGTGTTGTATGTTTGTAGTTATACCCGATTTGGAGCCCGAGGAGTGAAGTTGGGAATCGAGCTCGAGAATCGGAAGCAGATCGTATGGAGGGGTTGTGGATTGTGTTGGCTCTTATCTTAGTTATGTGGTTTTATTTGTATAATATGCTTGTAACAACTTTCGATACGGTTTTAGGTATTTTCTACCGTTCGCTTCCTCCGATCGGTGGAAATTATTAAAAGACGATATGTGTAATAGTAAATAGGATTACCCCATTTTGAATATTTAATCGGTAATCCGTAGTATTTTGTAAGCGAAAGCGAATTTTTATTATCTATATGCATGCACGCTTTTCGGCTAGTAACCTCTCTGTGTTTTGTCTCGATGTTTGGAAATTATTTTCATATAGGTGCTCTGCTTAGAAAATCATGAAATTTAAGAAGTTTTTGCATCTCTCTGTTTTCATCATTTTGATAGGTCGTTTGCGTGATTTGGGTAAGTATTCAATTAGTTATGATTTATCTCTCAGTACTGCACTGAAACAGGGTCATTCGGGTGTTTTCTAGTATAACTCGAGTTTTACTCACTCAAATGCCTTGTTTCCACTTGAGAAATGTTTTAAACTTGTTTTTATGCCTTTGGGTATAATTTAATAGTTTTTGGGTCAGTGAGGAATTTATTATGAGTTTTCAAAACTCCCTTCCCTGTTCTCGATTTTAAACTGAGTGATTGTGCCATTTTATTTAAATCTCCCAAATGGCCAACCATGTTTTAAAACTGTTTTAGCTGAGTGATCTAGACCTATGTTAGATGATACGGTAGTATGTTGGGGTTATTTTCATGAGTAGTTTAAGAGGAATTAATTTTTAAAGTTTATGCACTGAATCTGTCCGAACTTGCATTAAGTCCATCATGCCTAGTTATTTTCTAGTCTTGCATGTAGCATGTATTTGTGTTAATTTGTTGATTAAGGTTTAATATAGTGTGACCTCTCTCCCTCTGATTTAAAAAGAAATTTGTTTACGTAAATTTATATCCACAATAATCATTTTTAAAAAGTCTTCCGCTGAAATTACATATAATAAGAGTAATCGAGATAGGGGTGTCACACATAGACCAATCCAAACCTTCTGATCAGATAAAACTTTTTCTAAAATTCTCTCATTCTTAATCTAATTAAGAACTATTTCAAGCTATAAATAAAAAACCAATTTGTTGAATTTGTCTTTCCTTCTGCCAACGGTTGAATTATGTGTAGCCCTTTACTATAGTGCAGTAAGCCGTGTTAGCGGGGAGTGCTACGGTAAAGTAAGTTGTAATTCAATTGACATAACGATGAAGGTAGCCATAGAAAAGGTTATGATAGATTAACATGGTCTACTAGATTAACTAGGTATTGCATTAGTTTGACATAATTAAGTTCTATGAGCATCTTTGATTGGTAGGTTAGACTTGACACACGAAGATTTTGAATTCGCGAGATTAACTTAGGTCATTATCAAGTGTGAGGAAAATTAATTTAGGGTCATATAAAGGATATGATTGATTGTGATCTACCTTTGGGCAAATATAATCGGGCTAGGTTAACTACGGCCCGTATTTGTCTACGTAGTCTACGGGTCATATTTGTCTATTGGACCTACAGCCCTTTAATAAAAATCGGTTTTCTCGTTTGTCTACTAGAGGGAAGTGGAACTCGATAAATTAGTAGGAGAACAATTAAATAATATAAGTCCAAACATTTAATTGTAAATTTTATTTATTACGAATCTCTAATAATCCTCTTCTCTAAACCTCTCAGATAATCATGTCTAAGAATCCCATAATATCAATCCTCGACAATAAACTCAATGGCCCTAATTACCTAGATTAGTTGCGTGGTTTTAAATTTGTGCTAACCGTTGAGGGGCATCTCCATGTCCTTAATGAGAGACTTCCTTCCCCTATACCCGACTGACACTGCGATCGATGTTGAAAAAGAAACTTATGAAGCATGGAAGAAAGACGACATTCATGCTAGGTGCTACATGATAGCCACCATGGAGCCCGCGCTTGCGAGGAAATATGAGTCTCACTTACATACTTTCGATATCAAGGCTCATCTTGATAGCATGTATAGTGAGAATATTAGGGGATCAAGGTACGCTGCTACAAAGGAGTTGATCACTGCGAGACTGCGCGAAGGGACTTTGGTCCACGAGCACTGTCTCAAAATGATCACTCTCCTTGAAAAGCTAGTGAACCTTGATGTCACCCTCCCTGCCGAGCTCTCGTTGGATTTGATAATGTTGTCTCTTCTTAGTTCCTATGAATCATTCATGGTGAACTTCAACATGAACAAATTAGATCCTCCCTTGGATGAGTTAATGAATATGTTGGTCAGTTTCGAGTCTACCATTAAGAAAGAGAAGTCTGTTCTCGTTGCTGCTACTTCTGGGAAGAAGAGTTCTTCCCATAAGAAGAGAAATGAAAGAGTTCCCTTCCCAAACAACAAGTTCGAAGTGGGTGAAGGTAGTGGGGGCCCCAAGGAGAAAGTCAGCAAGCAAGTTGATGATGCTTGCCTGATTTGTGGAAAGAAAGGACATTGGCGCTGCAGCTGCAAGGCTTAGCTAAAGCAAAAACGTTCTGAAACGGGTACGTATTTCATTGATGTAAATTTGTCTGTCAATTCTTCTTCTTGGGTATTAGATACGGGCTGTGGCTCACACTTGTGTAATAATTTGCAGCTAATGACAAGAAGTAGAAAGCTTAGAGCGGGTGAGACCTATCTAAGGATGGGGAATGGAGCAAGAGTTGCTGCTGAAGCCATTGGCACTATTTACTTAAATGTTTTGGATTCTAATTTTCCTATTGTTTTGAACGATTGTTTATTTTTTCGGTCTCTCATTAGATACCTTATTTCTATTTCTGTTTTTGATATCGAAGGTTAGACTTTTGTTTTTGGAAATTCGATTTCCATTATACAAAAGGATGAAAATTTGATTTGCAAGGGACGACTATTAAACAACTTATATGAACTAAATCCAAATGAAATACCAATTAATGTTATATCAGCAAAACGTAAGGAGATAGATCAAAACCCCGCACAACTTTGGCCCGCTAGATTAGATCATGTCTCTTTAAGAAGGATGAACAATTTTGTTAGTGAAGTGGACTCCATGAAATCCGAAATGTATTCCATGTACTCCAACAAGGTATGGACCTTGGTAGATCCACCTTAGGGAATAGTTCCCATAGGCTGCAAGTGGATCTATAAGAAGAAAATTGGAGTAGATGGAAAGGTATCGACCTATAAAGCTAGATTGGTAGTGAAAGGATATACACAAAGGCAAGGTGTTGACTATGAGGAAACCTTTTCACCGGTCGCGATGCTGAAGTCCATTAGGATTTTGCTAGCCATAGCCGCGTGGTAAGACTACGAGATACGGCAAATGGATGTGAAGACCACTTTCCTTAATGGAGACATTGAGGAAGAAATTTACATGGCGCAGCCGGAAGGCTTCATATCTTCTGGAAGTGAGCAAAAGGTTTGCAAACTCCAGCAATCCATTTATGGATTGAAACAAGCATCATGTGGTTGGAACATTAGGTTCGACTCAACTATCAAAGAGTTTGATTTTTAGAAGAACCTGGAGGAACCTTGTGTATACAAGAAGGTTAGTGGGAGGGCAGTGATATTTTTAGTGCTTTATGTTGATGACATTTTTCTCATTGGGAATGACATATGTATGTTGCAACAAACGAAAGCATGGTTGTCCACACATTTCTCAATGAGGAATTTGGGAGAAGCATCTTACGTATTAGGTATACGCATCTATAGAGATAGAGCAAGAAAGATGCTTGGCTTATCTCAAAGCCTGTACATAAACACCGTTATGAAACGGTTTAGCATGGAAGAATCCAAGAAGGGATTCTTGCCAATGTCCCATGGGGTTCGTCTCTCGAAATCCATGTGTCCACAGACACCTAGCGAAATCGAGGAGATGAAAAGGATGCCTTATGCTTCTGCCATAGGAAGCATAATGTATGGCATGCTATGTACTAGACCCGATATCGCATATGTTGTGAGTGTCACAAGCCGATATTAGTCTAACCCCGGTCCAGCTCACAGGAAGGCTGTGAAAGATATCCTCAAGTACTTACGAAGGACTAAGGATATATTTTGGTCTATGCGGGTGCCGAATTGAAATTAAAAGGCTTCACCGAATCTAGTTTTCAATCGGATGTGGATGACTCAAAGTCAAACTCGGGATTTATATTCATGCTTAATGGTGGTGCTATGTGTTGGAAGAGTTCCAAGCAAAGCACGACGGCTGATTCCACTACCGAAGCTGAATACATTGCATCGTCCGATGTTGCAAAAGAAGGGACTTGGATAAGGAAATTTATCCAAGAGTTGGGTTTCATTCCTAATGCTAATGATCCAGTATCGTTGTACTGTGATAACACCGGAGTCGTGGCGCAAGCTAAGGAGCCGAGATGTCATCAGAAGTCCAAGCATATTCTGAGAAAGTATCATGTGATCCGAGAGATCGTTGATAGAGGTGAAGTTAAAGTAGAACGAGTCACCTCAAAAGAGAACGTTGTAGACCACTTCACGAAGCCTTTACCAAGGTCGGTCCACGAGAAACATCGAGAGTTGGCTTTAGGTGAAGTGGGAGATTGTTAGAGTAGGTGACCAACAAGCCAACTTGTGGCTGTGGTCTTTCCATTTATTCTTGTAATAAACAAACCTTTTTCGTATTAATGATAAAAACACCTTGGCATTCTATATCTTTGTCCCTTTGTCTCAAACATAGATACAATCCTTACAGTCATTACAAGTACTAGTAATTGATCTTTGGGATCGTGAGATATTTCATTTAGTATTATAACTGTTAAACGTGTTCCTAGTCGAAGTGTTACGCGACCAATGAGGATATCGGCCTTTTGCATTAAGAGACTAGCACTTGGTGCATGTGTACTGCATCTCATCAGTAAACGGTATTGTGATATCGGCATGCATAATTGAGTGCCCATAAGTTGACGAGTTCACTGAATTCCCTCACCCTAGAAATCTCTACGTGGTTCTCAATAATCGAGTAGAGATATCTATGGTATAGTTGAACACCATTAGTCCTTATGACCTAGACATCACCGTGACTTCACTAGAGGACCAACTGTAACGTGGCCTGTCGCTGAGTTCCACCGAGGACTGGTCCAAGGGCCAGTATTCGTGCAGTACGAAATCTAGTGGGAGGTCTATGCATTGTAGTCGGGGATTCGATCGCTAGAATAGTCTTGGATGTCCTGTGTGTTCTCATAGTTTGTAATCTCTAAATTCTCTGGCCAGAGCTGACTAAGTGATGATTAGAGAATTCGATTCTCTACCGATTACAACACTTAGAACGATCGCACTGTTATTGAACTACTAAGGAGGTCTCGATGAACCAATGACTCTAGTTCGATCAGGACATATGAATCAAAGGGATCGTACTGTACGTTAACTATATCAAAAGATTCCTGCAGGCACTTGATTTGTATCTAGGGAATCATGACGCGTAGTTGCTAGACGCCAATCTTGATTCATTCGGTGATTAAGGTGAAACGAGCATCATCTTAATCGTAACTCTAACGGACGAGTTTTGACCACAAAGGGTTGTGGACCCACGACTAGCTTACACCTGAACCATCGAGGGTCACACTGCTCGTGCACTCAAGATCTTTGAATAAACGGCCAGCGATAAAAATGTTTTATATTTGCATGATTGAAAGTCAATATGATTGGGTCCAACATTCGGGCTTAATTCCACTTTGCACCCTTGAAATATACCATTTTGGCACTTTGCACCCTCGAAATAAATTAATAGCACTTTGCACCCTCGAAATACAATAAATCATGCATAATGCATCCCAAATGAATTTTTAAAGCTAAAAAATATAAATTTAAAATTTTTAGTGATATTTTTTTAGAACGCCAAATGTCAAATATTTGTTTTATTCATCAATCATTGTGAAAATATAAAGTTTAATAATAAAAATACATTTCATCAACATATTTAAAAATTATATTTTTATCAAAATAAAATATTTTACGAAAAAAAAATCATTCGGCTATTCCGTTATTAAGTTATCTGAAAATCATATTTCCTTCTAAATATTTTCACCTAATATTTTTAAACAGTTACATAAAAGATCCATTAATCGAATAATTTAGTGATAAAAGCTTATTTTTTATTTTTCTTTTGTAAGAAAATGTAGTTGTTTTTAATAATCCGGTGTAATTTTTATTGTTTCGCACTTTGTCCGCTCGAAATTATGTTTGAAGTTCAAGAAAATAACAATTTTTTTTTTTATTTTGTACCCGGAAAATAAAAACACCAATGAAAAATGAAATTGCCTTTATTATTCAATTGAGGGTGCATTGTGAATGATTTATTATATTTCAAGGGTGCAAAGTGCTATTATTATTTTTCGAGGGTGCAAAGTGCCAAAATGGTATATTTCAAGGGTGCAAAGTGGAATTAAGCCCAACATTCGTAATTTGGAATTATGAATGAGAATAAGAAAAGGAAAAGTATAGGAGAAGATCTTAGTGAACTTTCTAAATCGGGAAGTTTCCAAATTTAGAAAGTGCACTGAATTAGGGTTTCCGCTTTTAGAAAGTTGGAAATCGAGAATTGGCACTCCTAATGACGAGGGTATTTTCATGATTCCGAAAATGTAATCGTTACAAATTTCCGATCATTGAATTGAGAGAAAACGAGCGAGTAAAGAACTAACGAACTTAAGTTGTTGGGCCCGGTCCAACTTAAGCCCGTTAGGGCTTTTATAAAGACACTATAAATACTTGATTTATAGGTCTTTCACACACACAACACATATCACAAAATCCTAGCCGCTGGTCTCTCTCTCTCGGCCGATCTCTCCCGCGGCCACCACCGTCGCCGCCGCTAAGTCGCCAGAATCGGCCCCCCCTTGGACGATTGTCTTGGTAGTTCTTTTCCTCTTTTCTTTTCTTCCATATATACTAACTTTTGTGTGTCTAGTGCCACATATTCAGTAGATCGAAGTATACTAGGTGAAATCCGAGAGGAGGAAGATCGAAGATTCGAAGAACCGAGGAGCAGCCCCGAGCCGACGATGCACGCGCTCCCACGCGCCGCCCGAAGATAGCGTGTGATCCACACTCGCCGCCGTCGCCGTCGCCACCGCCACCGTAGCTTCGCTGTCGCCGCTCCCCGACTGCACGCATTGGTTTACATGGCAGTCTTGCTTCGATTCGTGCGTCAACCTCACGCTTCAAGAGGTAATTCTTGAATCCGGTATTCGTTAGGTTTTTAATTTAATTAGATTAAATTATCCATGTTCGTAGTATGTTTCATGAATTAATATGTATTTCGTGTTTATATGAAATTCATGATTTACTGCGAGCATGCTAAATAATTTAATGCAAGCATGCTAATTGATTTACTGTCGATTAAAGTAATTTGCATGATTGTCATTTTTAATTTTCGCTGGAAGCGCAAAGGTACGCAATTAATTGTTTAATAATTGTCGGGCATGTGATTATGTGATTTAAATTCTTTTAATTCGCATAAAAAAATTTTCCGCTGCGTACACGTGCCCGATTCCCAATATAACTGCTTTGGTGTTAACTGTATTCAGCAAATATGCGGCAGTGCGAAGTGCGTGACCCCACAAGTATGCCGGGAAGTTGGTGAATCCCATCATAGATCGAACCATGTCTAACAAGGTTCTATTCCAAAGTTCAGAAAAATCTATTTAGTTTAGGAGTTCCAGGTGGAGTCCATTGAGATTGTATTTCATTCTCTTTTAGATAGTCAAAGAACTTGATGCTCAAGTAATCTCCACCACGATCGGATTGTAGTTTTTTAATACTTCATCCGAGTTGTTTCTCTACTTCGTGTCTAAAATCTTTGAACTTTTCAAATATTTCAGAATTGTACTTCATCAAGTACACGTATCCATACCTAGAGTAATCGTCGGTAAAGGTGGCGAAGTAGTTGTAACCACCCTTCGCACTAACACTTAGTGGACCACGTACGCCTGTATGGATCAACTCCAAAAGACATTCGGCCCGCTCCATTTTCCCTTTGTAGGGTGACTTGGTCATTTTCCCTTTAAGGAAAGATTCACAAGTTTGTAGTGATTTCACGTTGTCCAAAGTGAACAATCCTTCACTAACAAAATCGTTCATCCTTCTTAAAGAGACTTGACTTAATCTAGCGTGCCAAAGTTGTGCGGGGTTTTGATCTATCTCCTTAAGTTTTGCTGATATAACATTAATAGGTATTTCACTTGGATTTAGTTTATATAAGTTGTTTAATAGTCGTGCCTTGCAAATCTCATTTTCATTCTTTTGTATAATGCAAATTGAATTTCCAAAAATAAAAGTAAAACCTTCAATATCCAAAACATGAATAGAAATAAGGTTTCTAATGAGAGACGGAACAAATAAACAATCGTTCAAAACAATAAGAAAACTGGAATCCAATAAATTTAAGTAAATAGTCCCAATGGCTTCAGCAGCAACTCTTGCTCCATTCCCCATCCGTAGGTAGGTCTCACCCGCTCTAAGCTTTCTACTTCTTTTCATTAACTCCAAATCATTACATAGATGTGAGCCACAGCCCGTATCTAATACCCAAGAAGAATAATTTACAAACAAATTTACGTCAATGAAATACGTACCCTTTTCATAACGTTTCTTCTTTAGGTAAGCCTTGCAGTGCGGCGCCAATGCCCTTTCTTTCCATAGTGATGGCAAGCATCAAAAGTCTGCTTGCTAATTTTCGCTTTAGGGCCTCCACTACCTTCACCCACTTCGAACATGCTGTTTGTAAAGGGAACTCATTCCTTTATCTTCTTTTAGAAAGAATTCTTTTTTCCACAAGTGGCAGCAACGAGAACAAATTTCTCTTTGTTGATGGTGGACTCAAAACTGACTAACATGTTCATTAACTCATCCAATGGAGGATCAAGTTTGTTCATGTTGAAGTTCACTATGAATGATTCATAGGAACTAGGAAGGGACAACAGGATCAAATTCGACGAGAGCTCAGCAGGGAGGGTGATGTCAAGGTTCACTAGCTTCTCAAGGAGAGTGATCATTTTAAGATAGTGCTCGTGGACCAAAGCACCTTCTCACAGTCCCGCAGTGGTCAACTCTTTGTTAGCAGAGTACCTAGACGCCCTAATATTATCACTATACATGCTATCAAGAAGAGCCTTGATGTCGAAAGCTTGTAAGTGAGACTCATATTTTCTCGCAAGCGCGGGCTCCATGGCTGCTATCATGTAGCATCTAGCATGAGTGTCGTCCTTTTCCATGCTTCATAAGTATTCTTTCCAGCATCGGTCGCAGTGTCAGATATAGTGGAATGAAGTCTCTCATTTAGCACTTAGAGACTCCACTCAACAGTGAGCACAAGTTTTAGACTACGTAACCAATCCAGATAGTTTGGGCCATTGAGTTTTTGGTCGAGGATATATATTATGGGATTCTTAGACATGATTATCTAAGAGGTTAGAGAAGAAGGTTATTAGAGATTCATATTAAATGATTTTACAATTAAATATTTGGACTTTTATTATTTAATTGTTCTCCCACTAATTTTACAGAGTTCCACTTCCCTCTAGTAGACAAACGAGAAAACCGATTTTTCTTTAATGGGATTTAGGTCCAATAGACAAATATAACCAGTAGTTAATTTAGCCCGATTATATTTGCCCAAAGGTAGATCACAATCAATCATATCATTTATATGACCCTAAAGTAATTTTCTCACACTTGATAATGACCTAAGTTAATCTCGCAAAATTCAAAATATTCGTGTGTCAAGTCTAACCTACCAATCAAAGATTCTCATAGAACTTAATTATACCAAACTAATGCAGTCCCTAGTTAATCTAGCCGACCACGTTAATCAGACATATCATCTTTATGTCAACTGAATTACAGCTTAGCTTACTATAGTGCTCCCCGCTAACACGGCTTACTGCACTATTGCAAGGGGCTACACATAATTCAACCATTGGCAGAAGGAAAGAAAAATTCAACAGCTTGGTTTTTCTTTATAGCTTGAAATAGTTCTTAATTAAATTAAGAATTAAAAAAAAAAGTGAAAATCAAGCACACATGTCACCGTTGAGCATGTTGGAAAATAAAAGGAAAAGAAAAAATTTGGAGACGGTGATTGGTGAGAGTGAGGCGAACGACGACGTTTCGGCATTAGATGGGCCAAAAAAATGACCAAGAAAAGGCACAAAAAAAGGGGACGATCCCCATATATGAGGGATTTTTGAGAAAGTTTTATCTCATCAGAAGGTTTGGATTGGTCGATGTGATTCCTACATCTATGTTCTCTAAAGGTATATGGAAACGCATATTGTCCTACAAGGAAAATACGACCTAACTATATAATTAATTACATTAATTAATTATCGGGATTTTCAAAATAATTACAGGACGCAATTAGCATAAATCAATCAAATAATATTGATGTACTAATAATTAAGTTGAAGTATAATCAATATTATATATGTATTCTATTAATGAAGATCCATTTAACAATTTAAAATTACTAAAATAGATGATTGTTGAATCGATAATCTAATTTTTTTTTTTGGCCAAAAGATTTTATTATTCCATTATGATAAAAGATGGGGCCTCGTTAAAACCTTGTGGGCCTACACAAGGAAAAAGAGTACCCCTACAATGGTAATAAAAAATCAGAAGCTACCCTATCGAAGCTATTACAAGAAAGCCCCAAAGCGGGGTAAAAATGACAACCTCCAAAGCTAGAACTATTAAAATTGCAAAAGTGGCCCTTGGTGGAGGTAAACATGTAGCTTCACTTACTCATCCAGCAAACTCCCAAAGCCAACTCCTGAAATTGCATATTAACCCCAACTCTAGAATTGGTAATTGCAGATTGCACCCTAGGAGATAGAGATGCAATATATGCCCAACTCCACTTCAAAAACCGACTGTAGAAGAAAGTCATGGACGAAAATTGGCGACTCCCAACTTATCACTTATATATGCAGCCCGGGCCTCCCTCGGTAAACTCATTTCAGAGAAATATTCTTCATTTGACTTATGAGAATACGCCTAATTAGCCAATCTATCCGCGACCGTGTTTTTTTGCCTCACGACGTGCTGGAACGAGAAGGAAGGCTCTATCTCCTTCAAGCATTGCCAAAAAATATACTTAAGCTCCCATGCAATGTACTTGGTCCGAATTGCATTGATGACCAGTAAGGAATCACTTTCCACTATAATTTGTGAGAGACCGAGAAGCTTGCACAATCTAAGGCCATGAACCACCGCCGAAAATTCCGCAAAGTTATTGGTGCCAACCCCAAAATATTTTGAAAAACTAGCAACTATTCCTCCTTCCGAATCCCTAACAATCCCACCGCCCGTACATTCCTCCGCCGTGGAAGAGCCATCAGTATTAAGTTTAAAAGCACCACCCTTGGGCCGCTCCCATTTGAACCATTTTCCACGCTTATAGCTAGGCTGCACTAAATAGACTCCAATGGCTTGGAGTTGGAGACTTTGAAGCTTCGTAGACGGCTGTCGAGGAACATGATTGATGACCACGTGCTGAACGTGAGAGAATACTCGACGAATAATATTTTCTCTATGCATGACTCCCCCATCATAAATTACTTTGCATCGAGCCACCCACAACTCACGAAGAATATGACACACAGTAGAGGTTCGAACCATTGTGTACTGCGATTGTATTTGTGGTTTGGGGACCCATACAGCAAGAGCATGCTTCGCCGACACAAACTGCGATGGGAGATGAAATAGCAGGCTAAAGTGCTGCCATACTTGCCCCGCCACTTCCGATTGGAAAAAAAGATGTTGGACGTCTTCTTGTTGAGGATTTTTACAGCAAACACATCTGGAAACCATCGGAATTCCTCTAGAGATAATTCGTTGATCAACGGGGAGCGCGTGATGTATCAATTTCCACATGAATCCACCTGTCTTGTGTGGCAAGAACTGGTGCCATATGCGATTTGTCCACGCCTCTCGTCGCCCCAAAACCCGAATATGTCTCCAGTACTCTTTAGTCGGGAAATCCCCAGATTGTGTAAGAGTGAATATCAACCGATCCGGCTGATCAGGATCCAACGTAACTTTCCTTACCGACTCATGCAGGGAAGGAGGAATTAATTTAAGATATTCCGAGAGATGTTGCATGGCGGTTGCAACAGTTAAAGTGTGGTCACTTGGAAGAGGCCCAACAAGCACTTCACCAACCCAATTATCCGCCCAAAATCTTATATCTCCGGAACCCACATTCCACTTGGAACACTCGGCAAGTGAATCACTATGACTATATATCGACCTCCATAAAAGGGAGGTCGATTGGCCGCTACTGTTCCGACGTTTATCGCAATACTTGGCATTAGCGAACTTCGCCCACAAAGACTTTTTTTGCATAACCTGCCACAATAGCTTCCCATGCAAACACCACATCACCTGATTAAGGCCCCGATACCCAAACCCCCCTCTTCAACCGGAGTACAAATAGTTTTCCATTTCACCCAGTGAGTCCTCGAAGCACCGCCAGAACTCCATAAAAAGGCAGCCAGTAATTGCTCGAGCCGAGTAATAACCGATATAGGCACCTTCTAACAAGCCAACGAGTAAATCGGGATGCTACTCAACACCGCCTTGAGTAACGTAATTTTACCTGCATAAGAAAGGAATTTCCCTTTCCAGCCTTGAAGTTTACCTCGAATCTGAGTGACGAGATATTCGAAAAATTCCGCCTTAGTCCTACCGGAATAAATGGGAACCCCTAGATACATGAGAGGGAGGGTTTTCCGACTGATCCCCGTAACTTGCTCAATATTTCTACTCTCCACTTCTGCCCATTTACCCACATAAAGATGTCTTTTAGTCACATTAACGAGCTGCCCCGAGGACCTTTCATACGAATGAAAAATCTCCATTAGCCATTGTACAGAGTGGCGCCCTCCATTCGTAAATATGAGAATGTCGTCCGCATACAGTAGGTGTGAAACCGAGAGTTCATTATGGCCAACCTTGTACTGGGAGATTTCCTTAGAATCAATTTTTTTTTTAACGTTAAATGTTAATATCTGTTGGGCGAGAATAAATAAGAGAGGCGAGAGCGGATCCCCTTGACGAACCCCACGCGAAGATTTGAAATTGCCAACCATTTCCCCATTAATGCGAAAGGAGTACCATATATTGCATATATTTCTGTAAATTAGATCACATGATGCATGAGAGAAGCCAAAAGCACGCATTGCCCGAAGAAGAAAGCGCCACTCTAGTCGATCATATGCTTTTGCCATGTCCAATTTAAAAATAACATTGCCGCCCTTACACTTTCGATTAATATCACGCGTCAATTCTTGAGCCATGACTATGTGCGACATAATATTACGATCTTTGACAAACCCTGCTTGCTCCTCTGAGATTAGAAACGGAAGAATTTTCCCCAGTCTAGTAGCAAGGAATTTAGACAAGAGTTTTCCGGAGAAATTACCGAGACTTATTGGCCTATAGTCACCAACGGTCCGAGCATTATCAATCTTAGGAATTAAAACCAAAGTGGTTAAATTCATCTCTTTAAGAATGTGACCCCCTCGCAAAAAGTCAATTATAAAATTCGATAGTTCCACTTTAATAATATCCCAGCAGGCGACATAGAAATGCCCGGTAAAACCGTCTCTGCCAGGGGAGCTATTCGGGTTCAACCGTTTAACCGCCTCAAGAATTTCTTCCAGATCTGGGAGACAGCAAAAGGCTTCATTCACTACATCGGATACTACAGGTTGAACCCCAAGAAATAGATTCTCGTCTAGATCATACTCTGATGCCTTGAATAGATTGGAGAAGAAATCCTGTGCGAGAGCGCCAATTTCCTGGGGTTGAGTCGATGTGGAGCCATCACCACAAGTGACTTGGATAAGAGCTCTCTTTCGGCGATCTTTGATGGTCGCGTGAAAGAGGGCAGTATTACGATCTCCGGATTTGTCCCAAGCCATACGGGCCTTTGAACTAAGCAGCTCTAACTCCCAGTCTTCGTACTGAACTAGCTGTTTTTTAGCCAAAGTAATATTTTCCGAAATTAATTCACTCCAGCCTTGTTGCAATTTATTTTCAAGAGATTCAATGCGAGCTTGGCAACACCGAATATTATTAGTAATATTTCCAAACACCTCCCAGTTCCACTGTTGGAGAGCTTTCTGAACGAAAATAAGCTTCTGTTGAAATACATAAAAAGGGGAACCATGAACTGGAATGGACCATGCATGAGAAACCACAGCTTGAAAAGTAGGGTGGTCAACCCACATACGTTGAAACGTAAACCCTTTCCCAGCCATCTGTTGGCCCTTTTCAAAACGAACACTAAGCGGCGCATGGTCGGACATTGTTCTCTCTAGATGAAGCACCTGCAGAGACGGAAATAATAATTAGAAATCAGAATTGATTAACACTCTGTCCAATCTCTTCCATATCCTATTAAGACCCGATCGATTATTACTCCACGTAAATGGGTTACCAATAAAACCTGCATCCAAAAGTCTGGCTTGCATAACAAAGTCCTGGAAATCATGCATGCGGGAAATATCGGCTAGACCCCCTTTTTTCTCCGAGGCATCCAAGATTGTATTAAAATCGCCACCCACTAGCCACGGCGTGCCCATAGTACCATTCAAGTCATCAAGATGAGCCCAAAGGTCCTTTCTAGTTCGATGAGAGCAACTCGCATATACAAAAGTCGCCGTAAAAAGGGGTTTTTGCGGGATTTCTATAGACACCGTGATAGCTTGCGCAAAGATATTCAAACACTGAACATCAATCTCCGGTTTCCACAAAATCCAGATAAAAGTGTTGATATCATTCCCGTGCAAAAAAGAGGAAAAACCTAACTTCCAGGCAAAATTCTTCAATTTTGAGGAAGGTAATTTAGGCTCCAATATAACCAAAAGAGAAATATGTTGTTGCCTGATAATAATTTTAAGATGATTCACCGTGGCTGATTGATTTCTCCACGAGCGTTCCAAATGAGACACGACATTTAAACATTGGGGTTGGTAGAAAACTTTGCCAGGGATCTGGTAATCCGATCAGTAGGTGGAACATATGCTCTACTGTGGGTTTTCTTATCAGTGGCTGCTTTTTTCGCAATTAAGAATACTTCACTATCAGATTTAGGCGACAATGAGACACCAACTTCGTCATCTTGCTCACCGTTCGAGTGAATTATGGCCAGAGCCAAACTGTCATCAGTCAGAGCCTGGAATTTGTTAGCAGCCAAGACACTCTCTTCACGGGGACATGTTGTAGTAACTGGGTGTTTGTTAGGGGAGTATCCATTAACTCCATGTTGTTCAGAATTCTCCACGTTCTCCGGTAATATGACATCATCTGCAATAACATCGTTCTTGCGAAAATCCTTGACAGTAATAGCCTCAAAACTAACTTCTGTGCGTGGCATTTCAGAGGTATTGTTAAACGTGGAATTAGTGTTTTCTTGCGCCGCACTATCTTGCCTCGTGGTCTGGTCCGTGGGAACTAGGAGCTCTGATGGATTAACAGGTGTTCGAGTATTGTGAACGTGGTTCTGACGGGTTCGATCGTCTGAGGGTGGATCATCTTCTCCCCGTCGGAGAATTTTCGTCGGTTGTACTATGGGCTTTTTCTTGTCTGGCGTATGTTTAAGAATTCCAATTTTCTTTCGACAGGCGCCTACCAGATGACCCAAAAGTCCACAGTGTGAACAATACATGTGATTTCCCTCGTATTCAATGCGTTGACACCAGCCTTCATCCTTTGAAGATCCAACGAATATAGCCTCTGGTAGGGTTTGAGCAACATTGATTTCTATGCAGACCCTAGCATAGTTCGTATGAGTGAAAGCGAGGGTACGATCATCGGCACAAAGAACAGTACCTAGGGCTCCTCCAATTCTTTCAAGCGAAGATACATTAAAATAAGGCAGCGGCAGCTTCGGAAGTCGGACCCAAACCGCTACCTTATTACTATATTTTTCTAAAGCAAACTCCGGCGTCCATCTAAATAGCCGGAACATACAGTTCTTGATGCTGTTTGTGTTTCGCGATAGAGCCAATTTCGCATCGCCTATAGAACCCATGTGAATAGTAATATGACGAGGGTCTAAAAACCCTATTGCTGGCTCAGCAGCTAAGTTCCACTCCGCGTTGATATGACTGCGGATTTCTTGCAGACTTGGACGCCCTGCCGAAAACTTCATGATCAACGTATTATCTACCTGTTTATTGAGTTGATCGATCTCGAGTGGTGAGAAGAACACCGCTAGCGCTTGTTCAACGATGGATGATGTACGATTTGCCAGGGGGACGGGGCTGAGGCGAGGGGGAGGAGCAGAACGAGGGGAGGAGATCATGGCGGCGAATGAAGGTCGGGCAGCAAGCAAAAAGTGTTGCTGCCCCGTCGAAGCTGTTGGTAGATCCGGTGGCTCCATGCCGCCGGAAAGGGAAAAGAGAGCCGCTAGGGTTATGAGAGAGAAGAGAGCCGCTAGGGTTCCAAAAGTTTCACAACTAAATATTCCGATAATCTAATTGAGTTTAATTGAAAATAATTTTCCAAACATTAAAATCAATTTGTTTTAAGTTTAATTTTAGAAATCTGCTTTTTTTTTTAATTTTTTTTATTTCAGTAAACCGGTCCAGTCCGACCGGTCTGACCGGTTCCGACCGCAACGGTCCGGTTTAGTTCGGCCCAGTTGGCCGAATCAGTGGGTTGGGTCAGTCAGACCGAGAATCGGTCTGACCCACCCGAATCCACGTCGATTCGGTCAGTTGGATCGAAAAGAACCATCGAACCGGCCGGTCTGACCGGTTCGATCCGGACAAACCAAATAAAAAAAAAACAGTTTTATTTAAATTTCAGATCCGATTTTCCAATTTAAAAAAAAATAAGTTTGAAAAAATTCTAAACACTATTTCAAAAATATTTTAAACTTTCGAAAACACCTAATTAAATAATACAACCATCACAATTTTAATAAATCGAACATGCATTAAAATAAGCATAATACATTAACGCAATTAATTGCGCAATGAGCTTTGATACCACTGTTGGGAATCGAGCACGTGTACGCATCAGAAAACAAAAAAGTTTATATGAAAAACGATTTCATTCATATAAACACGTACTCGATAATAGCAATTAATTACGTACCTTAACACTTCCAACGAAATTTAAATTACAACATGCATATTAATTCAATAATTAAAACATGTAGCATGCCCGCAGTAAATCAAATTATATATACAAATGATTTCACATAAATTTTCAAGCAAAATCATACATAAACAATTTCACGAAAACATTCAATCAAAACCATTCCTTTGAATATCAATGTTTAATTTAATCTAATTAAATTAAAACCTAATACATTACGGATCCAAAAATGTACCTCTTGAAGTGTGAGGCGAGTTCTAGGATTGAAGCAAACTGCCACGGAAACCAATCCGTGGAGTCAGGAGGAGCAACAACGAAGCAGCGGTGGCGCGTGAGGGCACGTGTGACGGTGGTTTGGCGGCACCGTTCTGGCAGGTTGACTCCTTTGTTTTCCTCCTCTCGGATTTCACCTCGTATACCAAGTTCTCCTAAATACATGGCACTAGACACGCAAAAGTTTTAATAAACTGAAGAATAAAACAAAAGGAATAGAACTACCAATGAATATCGGCGCGTGGGGCACCGATTTCTGGTGACGGGGCGGCGACGACGGAGGAGAGGCAGCGGCCGTGAGGTGAGGTGAGCGGCTAGGGTTTTGTGATGTGTGTTGTGTGTTTTGCATGACCTATAAATCTTGTATTTATAGTGTCTTGTATAAAAGCCCTAACGGGCTTAAGTTGGACCGCGCCCAACAACTTAAGTTCGTTAGTCTTTCTTCGCTCGTTTCTCACACCTCAATGATTGGAAAATTATAACAATTATATTTTCGGAATCATTGAAACGTCCACGTCATTACGAATGCCAATTCTCGATTTCCAATTTCTAAAAGTGGAAACCCTAATTCAGTGGACATTCTAAATTTGTAAACTTCCCAATTTAGAAAGTTCACTAAGATGTTCGCCTAGTTCCTTCCTTTTTTTATTCTCATTCACAATTCCAAACTACGAATGTTGGACTCAGTAATATCGATTTCCAATCATGCAAAGATTATTTTTTTTTATCTTTGACCGTCTATTCAAAGAACTTGAGTGCACGAGCAGTGCGACCCTCGATGGTTCAGGTGTAAGATAGTCGTGGGTCCACTACTTTTTCATGTTTAAAAATCATCCCTAGAGTTACAATTAAGATGAATCTTGTTTCAACTTAATGACCCAACCAATCAAGATTAGCGTCTAGCAACTACGCGTCATGATTCCCTAGATACAAATGAAGTGCCTGCAAGAACCGTGTGATATAGTTAATGTACAGTACGATCCCTTCAATTCATATGTCCCGATTGAACTAGAGGCATTGGTTCATCGAGACCTCCTTAGTAGTTCAATAACTGTGCGATCGTTCTAAGTGTTGTAATCGGTACGTGCATGACTTAGAGAATCGAATTCCCTAATCATCACTTAGTCATCTGTGGCCTGAGACTTTAAGATTACAAACTATGAGAGCACACATGACATCCAAGACTATTCTAGCGATCGAATCCCCGACTACAATGCACAGACCTTCCACTAGATTTCGGACTGCACGAACACCGGCCCTTCGAGCGGTTCTCACTGGAACTCAGGGACAAGTCACGATACAGCTGGTCCTCTAGTGAAGTCACGGTGATGTCTAGGTTTTAAGGACTAATGGTGTACATATATACTATAGAGATCTCTACTCGATTAATGAGAACCACTTAGAGATTTCTAGGATGAGAGAGTTCAGTGAACTCGTCAACTTATGAGCACCCACTTATGTATGCCGATATCGCAATACAGTTTACTGCAATATCGTTTACAGATGACACGCAATACACATACACCAAGTGCTAGTCTCTTAATGGGAAAATGCCGATATCCTATTTGGTGGCGTAACCCTTAAACTAGGAACACGATTTAACAGTTATAATACTTTAGTAAATATCTCACGATCCTAAAAGATCAATTACTAGTACTTGTAATAACTGTAAGGACTATGTCTATATTTGTGTCAAGGGACAAAGATATAGAATGCCAAGGTGTTTTATCATTAATACGAAAAATGATTATTTATTACAAGAATAAATTGAAAGACCACAGCCACAAGTTGCCCTGTTGGTCACCTACTCTAACAATAAAATCCTAGAATTAAAACATTTAGCTACTCATGATTAATGTAAAAACAAAATTAAAATAATTCATAGAAGATAAAACTATGCTTGGAGTCTTCGAATTCTTCGTCTTCGTTGTTACTTCTTTGCTCTTGAAATTGCATAAAAAGATCCATCAATTGTGTGCTTTAATTGGTTTTTTATAGGGTGGAAAATTTTGAGAAAAAGGCAGTTTCCTTGTGCAATTAGAATTCCTTTACTGCGCCTCTACGCCTTCTCACACGGCCGTCTGGATTTTTATTTATAATTCCAGACGGTCGTCTCAATTCCAGAGACTTTATTCTTCCAAGGAGGATATTGGGACGGCCGTCCGAAATCTAAGTGTATTTATCGGACGGCCGTCTGGGCTCTTGTTCTTCAGACTTTTGATCTTTTCACTTTTCACCCACATTTTCTCCTAAATTGCAGTTTTGACCCTCTATTTATCCAATTTGTCAATTTGTACCTGAAACACATTAAATCACTACTTTAAGCACCAATTATCAATAAAATACACCAAAAGCTCCAATTAAAAGATATGATTAAGTGTAAAAATATACACTTAACACACCCCCAAACTTGAACTTTTGCTTGTCCTCAAGCAAAAACTAATCGCAAGCAAATAACCCAACTTATGCATCTCATCAAATATATTAATGATCAACTTCACGTTTTCAGAACTTGTAATTATAATGAAAATTCTTAGGCATTCGAAAGCTCAAAATTCAAAAGCCATTACTTACTTACCATTGCCAAAAACCACAAATCATGCAATTGCTTCAAGCATCCAATATTTGTAAATTAAAAATAGAAACAGATTATGCATACATACATATGTTTGACTCCAAATACTAACAAAATTATTCTACTCTACTAATACCGAATATTAAGTTATTGGGATCATTGGGGCTTTTTGGCTTTCAATTGTTAGGCTCTTTGGTTCGAGGTAGGAAATATGGGTATAAGTGGCTATTCTTCTTGAATTGAGGTGATTAC
Source organism: Erythranthe guttata (assembly GCF_056151865.1). Taxonomy (NCBI): domain Eukaryota; kingdom Viridiplantae; phylum Streptophyta; class Magnoliopsida; order Lamiales; family Phrymaceae; genus Erythranthe; species Erythranthe guttata. The sequence continues at coordinate 6,768,960 of NC_142539.1, read as the reverse complement.
GCCAACATTTGAAAGATAGGCGTTTGAAATAATGAATTCATCTCTAAGGACTTTAATAAACTAGATTCTCAAAAGTTCAAAGTCTCCACTTTTTTCTCTTGAGGCAGTGAATCGAGCTTTCAACAACTAGTCTTTTTTTTATTTTTCTCCCTTCTAGTCTCTTCTTCTTCTACTCTTATTTTTCTTCCTTTTATTTTCTTTTACACACACACACACACACACACACACACACACACACATATATATATATATATATATATATATATATATATATATATATATATATATATATATATATATATATATATATATATATATATATATATATATATATATATATATATATATATATATATATTGTAACACCCCACCTTTCCAAAACCCGAAAATCCTAAAACCCGAGACTAATATTTCTAACTCGAGAACCCTTAGGTAATATTATTACGTGAAATTAATTATATGCATTACGTGAATTTAATTATGTTACTTACGTGAATGATTACGTGCGCTATTATATGTGTGATTTATATTTTCGTAGATTGATATACTAGGAAATTTCGTGAATTACGTAACTTAGATGAATAATTGCGTATCTTAATTATTTGGTAGATTTTTCTCGAAATGTGATAACTTAGGGGAAATATGTATATAGTATGATTATATATATATATATACACGTACATACATGCATGCATACGTATACCTACACATATACTAATACTTGCATCATACATTTATATATATATATATATGTATGTCCGAATTGTGTGTATGTGTATTCGGATTATGTGTGTGTGTGGTATTTATGCAAGTTGTGTTTATTTTAAATAAATTAATTAGTGAATAATTGTGCATGTTATTACACTTGGCAACCCCTAATCATTTTACCTAAGCCTACACTCAACACTCCCTTTGAAAGATGAAGAGACACCCTTCATCTTTCTTCTTCCAACACATAACCACATTACTTGTCTCTCTCCCCTCTCTCCACCGAAACCATCACCACCATCATCGGCTCTCCTCTCTCCACCTCACTTCACATTTTCAAAACAATCCCCAACTTAACAATGAGAATCCCTTATTTAACTCTTGCCATAGACTACTCCAAAAATACCATCAAAACCACTTGCCTTCTTACGGGAGACCACAACTCCTCCCTCCTTGAATCTCACACCATTTCCTTCACAATCAAGGTTGCTTGGATGAACTTTGGTGCTTGAAAGCTCTCATCCCTTTCGGTTATTTTTCTTTCTTCGAGTTTAAGGTAAGAAATTCGATTTCTTGCTGTAATTAAGGGACATCAAATAGTATGAAAATGATTTTCATAAAATTTTAAAAGATTGGGGAAGATTTCGAAAACTTAGGGCTTTTTGATGAAAAATGGGAAAATAAGTGTTCTTATTAAATTCTTGTTTTTGCATGCATAATCTATGTTGATAGTGGTTAGATGCATCATTTATTGGCCAAAAGCCTTGAGAATTTCAGATTTCAAAAAGGGGTTTTCAAGAAAAAGGAAATTTTTAACTTTTTGTGGTTGCATGTGTAGATCTTCGAAAGTTTGGGCCAAATCTGTAAATTTTGTAAAGTTTGTCCGAAAAATGTTTTCAAAACTGTTTTCAAACATTTATTGAACTAAAATTTCGGATTTAAAAGATTTTTGTAAGAAAAAGGTTGATTTGAATATTCTATTAGGCTTGCATGTGTAGATCTAGAAATTTTAGGGCAAATTATGCAATTTCCGAAATTTCTGCATAAAGTGACTTTCCAACTTCATTTTCTGCATCTAGTAAAGTGGAATTTCAGATTTGTTAGGGGTTTTCATGAAAAAGTTGAATTTGAACTTCTAGTGTGGTTGCATGTGTATATTCCGAAACTTTTGGGTCAAAACTGCAATTTCTGAAAAATCTCTAATTTTTAAAGTTTGGATCTGTTTTTCAGCAAGTATTAATTAGGAAAAAGTTTTATTTAGCAAGTTTTTAAATCAAATAGAGGTATACTAGAGTTTTTGATTTTTAAATTGATAAAGGGAATTTTCTAGTTTTTATTTCAAGAAAATTCGAAACTTTGTGAAAATTCAAATTTATTTCAGAATCTGGAAAATTAGTCGGTTAGGAGTTCTAGGATTTAATTTGAGAATTTTTGGAATTAGTTTGCTAATATTTCGAAATTAGGATAATTGCATGTCATTTACATATTTTTGTGCCTTAAGTGTTCATATTTTGATCTAATGGTCATGAATTATGAATTTTGGTATTTTTGTACTTTAAGTGCTGTTGGATGTGTTTAATGGCTGTGGGAATTTGATTGAAATGGATTATTACCTAGATGTGGTAATAAGTCCATTAAATGAAGGTAAAAAGGTATTTGTTCTTGAGTTTGCCTTAATGAGTAATTAGTGAAGTTTAATGTGTTGATTGTGCATGTGTGTGTATGCTGAAAATGTGTGAATGAGTGGGTGCTGATTGTGCATGGTGTGTGTGTACCGTGTGTGGTTGTATATTTATGCGTGTGAATTTGGGAGTTTTGCCCAAATCATTAATATGTGGTAAGTTGTGGTATTTTGGTGATTTGTGGCACTTGATTGACATTTGTGATGTTATGTGTGGGTCATGAGCATAATTTCGAAAAGTTGCATTAAATGAGTTTTGTTTGAAAGATTAATGGAATATCGGGTAATAAACAACTCGGATATAGTGGGCCGGTATCCAACTAGGATGATGTGGTAGTGGTTTGATTCCACTTAGTGAAAACGGGCTCGTAACAGGTTTATTATTCGGTACAGAAATTAATCTTTCACGGATCCGATAAACCGAAAAATGTGTTTTTCATGATTTTCACAAAAAGGGCATTTTAGTCATTTTTGCATAAGTACGTGATTTTGTGTGAATGATGTGTTTTCGTGAGTTATATGATTTGACCGATTGTCTTGTGTTGTTGTGCGAAACGTGGGTAAAAACGGGTATACGCTATTATATATATTATATATAACGTATTTCTAAAGTTTGATAATACTCGGATTTCTTACTGAGCTTTATAGCTCATATAGATGTCTTTTAATTGCAGGTAGTAGAAATCCTCAACCGGGATGGATCGAGTAGTGGATCGAGGTCTTGCCCGGGGTTTTGGAAGACGTACGAGGACCTATGAATGATGCTAGACTTTTGGTTAATTTCTTTTGGTGGTGTAACTCTAAAACCGTAATATTTCCCTTTCGTACTTTTGAACTCATTTCTTTATGAATCGTACTTATTTCCTACTTTAATATGTTAAGTTCCGTAAATTACTATTTTCATGCCTTCGTTGGAAAACTTCAAATTATCCACCAAAATAACCTTTTCGAACTCTGATTTATTCTCGAACCGAAAAGAATAGTTAGTGAGAATGTAGCACTCAAATAAGAAACCTCCTTTCGAAACTCATCTCCAAATCAAGATTTATAAACGGCTAAATCAATCCAACAAAGTTTTTTTTGAAAATGCAAAGCCTTCAATACCCATAAGAACAAAGTTTCGGTAATTGCATTTTCACCCCATCCCAACGTTTCAAAAATTACAAAGAGATCCTTTGCTTCCGCTAGTTTAATAGAAATTCCGATAAACCGGTTCGATATATCGCCCGTCTAGAAGGGGGGTGCTACATATATATATATATATATATATATATATATATATATATATATATATATATATATTTAGAAGAGGAAGAAGGACTTTTATAAAATTTTCCAAGAATCTCCATCTATTCTACCTTAAACGTATTGGCTAAAAGAAAGCACACCTTTTCTGGGAGGCTCAAATCAAGGTTCTAAAGATAATTTTGATAAAAAGATCGGCTTGAAAGGCTCAAACGGTTGAAAGAAGGCCTAAATCACTCACTACTCAATACTTCGTATCATAAGTATCCTAAGGTGAGTTCTAAAACCGAACATAGCATGATCTAACACAAATTAATTCTAAATTTAAAATACAAAACATTCAACCAAAACAATGCACAAAGTCTGATTCCTAGCAATAATTCGTTTCTAAGTTCCATTGAATCGAATGGTAAACAAACATATAATCCTTGTCACAACAAAACAAGCAATCTCATCATCAAACATTGGTCATCTCTGATCATCATAACTCATCGACGCATTCAACTCAACAAATTTTTTTTAACGATAAAAGTAATAAAAACATCGAAAATAAAAAACCAAAGGCATGCAAACTAAAGCAAATAAGCAAAAAAAACATGTTTTTCCACTTCCAAACATAAAAATTTTGTTGCCCTCGACGAAATTAGAACAAAGTGTAAGGATAGAAAACAACTGACTAGTCGGAGTCGATGTGATCGGGGTGCTCCTCCCTAGCTCTCTCATGCTCCTCAACATCGGAAAGCTCGGGTAGAGGCTCAAGAATCGGTGTCGGTAAAGGTCTCAGCTCGACACAATCGGGCGTCCCACATCCCAAGTGTTGTACGATGGCTTGTAGCATCTTGCCCGACCATCGCTGAAGTGCCTCCACCATGTGGACTATATGCTGGATAGTAGCCTACCGGTTCCTCGTGAGTATCATCTCTCGCTCCAACTTTTTTCGGAATCGTCGATCAGCACGTGAGCTTGAGGCTTCGGGGTCATTTCTTGCTTGAGGTTGAGTAGCGGCTTCAATTTTGTCCAAGTTTTGTGGCTCTTCATGGATTTCTTTCTTGAATTGTGAGGCCGCAAAATAAAAAATTAGCTTCCGGATGTTGAGCTCGATGTCGTTCAGTTGCTTGGGGACTTTCTCTTTTTTCACAACCCCGTGACGAGGCTAGGGAAGAAGATTCCCTTTGAGTTGTCGTGCATTGTCCGCCATAGTTGATCGTAAATAATGGAACCGACATCGACCGGCTTCCTCGTGATGATGTAATATTGAAGAGCACACCGTTCCTGGTTGATTCGACTAAAATATGTAGTCGGAATCACGTTGGCGCAAATGAATGTCAACCATGCTTTGCCTTCGTAGTTGATGCTCTTGCAACTTAGTTTATATATCTTCTTATCCGTGTATTCAATCCACTTCGGATGCCCATCACATAACACCTCACCAATTTGATCCTTGGTGACTTCATCTGGCATCACATTCCAATTGTGACCTAAGTAGCGGAGTCCGTAGTATTGCTTGATGTCGTCCGTCTTCCAACCAACATATATGTTCCGTACTACACTTGTGGAATAATTTAGAGGTTTGAGTACCAATGTGTTAGCATAAAATTCTCGGACGATCCAGATATTGTAAATTGGCTCCAGTTCATACAACTTTTGCCACCCTCGTTTTATGATTTCTTGATTAAGGTTGGCAAAGTGTGGTAAGGTGATCGTCAAGGCTCATTCCTTGAGACATTCTTCTTAGTTTGTTTCTCGAATAGGGCGGCGGCTCCTTCAAGACTAAAAGCTTCTTTGTCTGGTTGGGGAATCGTCGCTTTGGTGGATCCTTTCTTTCCTTTGCCATTCTCTTTTGAATATGATGCTTCTCTAGTGTGGCCTCTCTTGTTCGACGACAAAGTTGGAAGGCTTCGAAGAGATTCAGTGAGAATTGGAAAAGAATCGAACCCCCAAACTTGGTTAAGAGAATATATGATTAAGAGAAGTGGCGATTGAGAATTGTGTGTGAAATTTGTGAATTTTTGAAGTGAAATTCAAAATTGAAAATTGTGGTGCGGGAGTTTTAGATAAGGTAGAAGGGTTTGAGAAATTCTGGGAAATAAATCTGATATTCCCCTTCTTAATACACCCAATTTTTTTTCGGACGGCCGTCTCACAAATTGAACCAATTTTCAGACGGCCTTCTCAAAAGCCGTAGGTGGGTTTTCAGACTCTGGGCTTCTGGACGGCCGTCTGGAAAAGTAAGTTATATTTCGAACGGCCATCTCAAAGGCCGAAAGTTGAATTTCGGACTCTGGATTTCAGATGGCCGTCCGAGAATTTGAACTAAAATGCGGACTGTTGTCTCAAACTTTGTCCTACTGAGTCTGGCCTTCTGTCTCCCCGATGACCGTCTTGGCTTTTGCTTGGATTTTCGGACGGCTGTTTGGACCCTCTGATCACAATTTCGATCCTAAAAAATCAAAATTAATTAAATATAATTAGTATGCATGCCTAGAAAAAATAAAAACAACACATAAAATTAGAGAAAAATACGAAAAACAATAAAGTTCGGGTTGCCTCCTGAGAAGCGCTAAGTTTAGAGTCTTCAGTGGGACATTGCTTCTTATTTTCAAGCAAAAGGGACCAAAGCCACTTGGCGTTCTTTACTCGCTTCCCAATAAGGCTTGAGCCGGCTCCCTTTCACTTTGAACGTGCGATCCGAATCTCGCTCCTTTATCTTAACTACTTCGTGAGGAATAATTTCTTGGACAATGAACGGTTCCGACCATTTTAATTTGCGCTTTCTTGGGAATAACCAAAAACGGGATTTGTACAATGACACCAATTGTCCTTTGCGAAATTTCCCTTTGAATTTATCCTTACGACCCTAATAGCTTGAATAGGCCTTCTCTAGTGGCTTGCTCGATTCTTTGGGTGGCAATATATTCCTTGCACTCTCATTGCCGTCAACAACCCAAATCTTATGACTATCTCTTGGAAGAGTTGAGATTGAGTCCACAAAACAAACGTGCTCCTTTCGACTCCCATTTCCGCCATCATCTCATGCCCTCAAAGATGCTTTCCTAGGGTCCAAGATCAAAACATCAAAATTTTCAAGATTTGTAAAAATCCATAAGATCAATAGCAAAACAATAAATCCATAAGATCAATAGCACTTAAAACATAAATTTGATCGTTTTATCATGCACCGTCATTGTAAGATCACCACTAGCACAATCAATTAGAGTTTTCAACGTGGCTAAAAACGGTCTCCATACAATAAGAGGTATCTCCCTATCCTCATCTATATCAAGTATAATAAAATCAACAGGGAAGATAAATTTGTTAACGTTTACCAGCACATTCTCTAAAATACATTTTGCGTAAACTAAAGACCTATCGGCTAATTAAAGAGTTATAGCCGTCGGTTCAATCTAACCTAACCCAAGATTTTTATAAGTGGAACAAGGCATAAGATTAATGCTAGCGCCTAAATCAATGAGCGATCCAATTTTTTTACCTCTTATAGTACAAGGTTTAATGAACTTACCTGGATCACCGAGTTTTTGTAGAAGGGGCCGTGTAAGAATTGCACTGCATTGCTCCGTGAGTTGGATCATCTCGTTCCCTTGCAGTTTATTCCCCTTCTCACTAGGTCCTTGAGAAATTTCACCCACCTTGGCATCTTTTGAAGTGCCTCGATAAAAGGGATATTTATGTGAATCTCCTTTAACTTTTCCAAAAATCCTTGGTATTCGGCATCGAGCTTCTTCTTTAGAAACTTTTGAGGATATGGAATTGGTCGGGCTTGTGCAATCACTGTTGATGGCGGTTCTTCTTGAATTGATTACTTTTCCTCAATCACTCTTGGCTTCTCGATTACCGTGTTTCTCTTCTCTTTTCGTGGGGCTTCCTCCAATTGCTTACCGTTCTTCAAGGTGACTGCTTGGCAAGTCTCGGCCTCGATCTTTTTCTTTTGTAATCTTTGGGGGTATGGGATTGCTTCCACCCATTCAGCTACAGTGACTTGCGGCTTTCTTTGAATTTCTTATTTTTTCCTTGATCTTTTAATCGATGGCTTGGCAAGTCTCAAACTTCTGTTTTCGAGGGTCTTATGTATTCGATGGCAATGCTCCTGCCGGGCGATTTTATTGACTGGATGCTAGTTGTGCCAATTGAGTTTCTTAATTTCGCAGCGAGGCTTGAGTTGCGGTTATAAATTGGGCCAATACCTCATTCGTCTGTGATTTTTGGGCCGGTGGATTGTTGCCTTGATAACCTTGTTGAGGAGGGGATTGATTTGGAAATTGACATTGCGGTCTTTGATACCCCTTGGCCTTGTTGATTTCCTCCGTATTTCCCTTGTGATCTCCACCCTTGCTTTTGGAATTGGTGAGGCACATTTTTGACGTAGTTGAGCCATTCCACATCTTGTTAGCATTGGAGCTTGTGGTGAGTTCTACCGCTAGTTTCACAGCATGGAGAATCCACGGCTTGGACTTGTTGTGGTGGATTTACTTTGATGTGCTATAAAAGGAGTTGATTTTCTTGAGCAATTTGGGTCATTTGAGCTTGAAGGGCCGTAATTGCATCTAACTCCAAAACTCCGGGAACTTTCTTGGCTCCACTAATCGTCCTTTCGCTTAATTTGGCAAATCGGTTATGCGCAATCTGATCCAACATAATAAATGCATCAGGTATAGATTGACTCATACAATTACCTCTGGTTGATGCATTAAAATGGTTCTCGCATTCTCGTTAATTCCTTGGTAAAAGATGTGGATTTGTCGCCATTGCTCCACTCCGTTAGTTGGACATTGCCTCAAAAGGGTTTTGAATCGCTCCCACGCCTCGAATAATGCTTCCCCTTGATCTTGGACGAAATTATGAATTTCCCATCGTATTCTCTCATCCTTCTCTAGTGAGCTGTAAACTTTCATGAAAAAAAAGGTTTAGGAGTTGAGGCCATGACGAGATAGAGTGGGGGGCTTGGAAATTGTTCAAATCTAGAGCTAGAATAAAATAAATAATTAAAATATTCCCCGACAACGGCGCCAAATACTTGTTGGTTGGAAATACCTACACAGTGCAAATATCGTACAAGTAATATAATGGACCAAAAAGTCCGAGTATCGATCCCACAGAGAATATTCAATTATTTAATTCTAGACGCTAAATTATACCTATTATGATCAAGCCCACCCTACACAGTCGAAAGTTGAGAAAATAAACTAAATTAAACTAAAACAATTAAAGCAATTTAAACAATAAAAAGCAACGAAAGCAATTAAACACGAAGATTAATCTGAGAAAACAAGCCTAGGATTTTATTCTCCCCCAATGTGATTATTAATTTCCCGATTCCTTCAATTATGCAAGTTATTAAATCGGATTACTAACCCGAGATGCTAAATTAATCATAACCCGCTTCCGCGTGTATTACGATTCTAATACTCTAGATTCAATTATTGTATTCCCACGCAATTAATTTTAGAACACATCATGAAGCACAATAATGGCTACCTAAGAGATTAACTATATTCCTATGTTAATACCATACTGGCTCTTCTACCAATGCTCTAATTATTAACCCGACCTTTTGATTCATACGATTAATAATAACATAAAAGCACATAAAGTGACCAGTTTCACGCACTTAATAAAACAAGTAGAAGAAATAATTCGGAATTAAAACTTGCACAAAATCATAGAACTAGGTTCATAAATCCCATATTGGGTTCGAAATAAAATCCTGGAATTAAAAGATTTAGCTACTCATGATTAAAGTAAAAAAAAATTAAAATAATTCATAGAAGATAAAACTATGCTTGGAGTCTTCGAATTCTTGGTCTTCGTTATCGCTTCTTTGCTCTTGAAATTGCGTAAAAAGATCCTTCAATTGTGTGCTTGAATTGGTCTTTTATAGGGTGGAAAAGTTGGAGAAAAAGGCAGTTTTCTTGTGCAATTAGAATTCATTTACTGTGCCTCTACGCCTTCTAGGACGTCCGTCTGGATTTTCAGTTATAATTCCAGACGGCCGTCTCAGTTCCAGAGACTTTATTCTTCCAAGGAGGATATTCGGACGGCCGTCCAAAATCTAAGCGTATTTCTCGGACGGCCGTCTAGGGTGTTGTTCTTCAGACTTTTCACTTTTTCACTTTTCGCCCACATTTTCTCCCGAATTGCAGATTTGACCAGGTATTTATCCAATTCTTCAATTTGTACTTGAAACACAATAAATTAACACTTTAAGCACCAAGTATCAATAAAATACACCAAAAGCTCCAACTAAAAGATATGATTAAGTGTAAAAATATACACTTAACATCTAGGAAGAGATAATATCAACGCACATTTGAAGTTTTGAGAACAAATAAAGAACGTTTAGAGAGTTTGGAATATTATGTACAAGAAATATGCACATCTATGCAAAAACTTCTTGACATAGTGAACGAGGTGCGCCAAAATCCATGGGGTAGGCGAGGCAACCGATCAGCGCCGACGTCAGATGGATCCTTTGGCGACGAGAGCGATGGCAGTAACACATCACGTACATCAGTGAGAAGTAGGGAATCACACAATGGGGAAAGAGAACGGCGATAAAATTCCATTCGTATGGATTTTCTATGTTTTATAGTAGAAGAACCATGGACATGGCTTAATCGTGCCAAAAAATATTTCAGCGCAAACGAAGTTCATGGGAGAAGAAGGTAGAGTCGCCTATTATTATATAGAAGGGGACGCGAATCAATTGTGGCAAGGTTCGAGCGGACCAATCGCGACTGACGATTACCGAGGAGAAGTTTCGAGCAAGGGGTGATGCTACAATTCGAGCATGGGGATTATGAGGACCCTAATGAACCGATCTGTAGGCTGCGACAAAAAGGGAGCTTTTACCAATTTCTTAGTGAATTTGAGAAGTTGATGACCTGTGTACCGGAGTGGTCAGAAGCGGCCTTGACATGGGCTTTCATGGCTGTTTTAAAGGAGGAAATAGCCAATGATATCCGACTTTCAAACCTAGAAATCTCTTGACAAGAATAGAATTGCCAAAAATAAAAGACGAGCAGCTACAATCCATTGTTTCTGATCGCGATCAAAATGTTTTGAGCAATTTCAAGCGGGAATTATTTCACATTAAGGGAACAGAGCTAAGGACGAGTACGTCTTATCACCCGGAGACCGACGGATAGACGGAAATGGTAAATCGCTGCCTTGAACAATATCTGCGATGCTTTGTTAGGGGAACAACCGAAGAAATTGGAGATACTTCTTATATGGGCTGAGTTTTGGTAAAACGGGATATTCCATCAGTCGATAGGCATGTCTCTATTTGAAGCCATGTTCAAGCGACCACTACCATACTTGGTTCCGTATACATTAGGATCAGCTGACGTACAAGAGGTTGACCAGACCCTCCAAAATAGAGACGAGAACATGTGGGAACTCAAGTACCACCTCGTCGCAACTCGAAATCAAATAAAACATGTACCAGGCCATCAAAGGTAGGAGGAGGAGTTCTAGGTACGAGATTGTGTCTACCTTAAATTGCAAACATATCAGCAATACTCGGTTTTTAAACGCATATTACTAATTAAATCTAGCACACTTACTAAATCACGAAATCAACATGGTTAGAGCACACTCACTAGATTAGGAATGTACTAATTAAATCTAACACATAATAGGTATATAAATCACTTACGTTATTCTCTTAAAAACTTTACTATAAGTTATGTAATTCATTACGTACAAAATTTCGGGATAAGAAAATTAGGTTAGGAATTAGAGTTTTGGAAAAGGGGGTTGTTACAATAGTTGAGATATACGCGGTGCCCCTGATTGAACAACTATATTTGTTATATTCCCTTTGGATTTCTCAATCCTCATGTCTAATAACAGTACTTAGGCCATCTGCAATAAACAGAAAAAAATATGGCGAAAGAGGATCACCTTGACGGATACCTCTTTTAGGGTTAACAAAACCTATCCCGTGATCGTTGTACATAAATGAATATCTAACTAAAGTAACACAGGTCATGATGAACTCCAAAAATCGAGCATTAAAACTTAATCTAACCATGATTTTCCGAAGAAAAACCCATTTGACTCACTCGTAAATATGCCTAAACATTGAGAAATTCTTTGATACATGTACCTTTCCTTTTGTCACATATTTGGACAATTATTATGCTCATTTTCTTGCGAAACTTCTATGTAATGGTTTTATGGAAGAATCTAACTTCCCATTGGGTTTATCGTTCGTTGCTTAATAAAATGCTTGTTTTTCATATAATAAAAATGGAAGAAAATATAAGTTCAAGATGCTTATTTATGTGTTATGGTTTGTGGTTAATTCAAAAAAAATCTCTCAAAAAATGAAATTTCCCAAAACAAAATATTGAAGTAAATAGTATAAATTAAATAACTTAAATTCAAAGTAAACAAATTGAAAATTATAATATGTTGAACAGTGGTTACGGATAACAGAATAAGAAAAGAAAAAAATTCTTAACTCAAAAATAAAAAAAATAAAAAAATTATCCTCAAACATTTAAATGGAATGAAAAATATTTTGTTTGAAGGGGTCAATAGCAATAAGCCCCTTCTATAGATAATAAATTGTCATATGTTCACTCTATAATTATTCCTTTGTGGTACCTTGCTATGAATTTTATTCGCAATATACCCCTTGCAGCAATTGGCACGCTTTGTAACAATTACACATTTTTATTGCAATCCCTAATAAAACAACGTCTAAATCCCGATTAATTTGCATTAATATCTTATTTCCAAAAAAAACTGCTGCCCAATTAAAAAAAAGGGACTATTAGTGAGAACCCCCTCCACCTTTATTTTAATAACGATGGATCCAGCTCCTTTTTCTTTATTAGTGGGAGACCCATCATTTTCTTATTCTCAAATTTACCCTTCCTCTATTCACTACCTATTATAAACTACTTTGATACACTTTTATTTTTTTATTATTTTGTATTTTGTATTTTAATTTTCATTTTTTTATTTATTTCTTATTCAAAAAAAAAATATTTAAAAAAAATATTTTTTTAACTTTTTTATTATATTTTTTAAAAATATTTTTTTACTATATTTTTTTGTCTTCACTTAAAACAACTATATTTCAATAAAACAACTATTATTAAAACAACTATTATTAAAACAATATGATTAAAACAACTATATATCTCCAACAACTCTCATTTATCAAAATCAACTATTACATTCAACTAAAAAATAATAAAAACAACTATATTGCTGACGAAAACAACTATATTGTTGTACGGAAACAACTATATTGTTGTACGAAAACAACTATATTGTTGTACGAAAACAACTATATTGATGTACGAAAACAACTATATTGCTGTACGAAAACAACTATATTGCTGTACGAAAATATCTATAAATCTGTAAATAACACCACACAATTTCAACAAAAACAAAACCTACATTATACTATTGATTGAACACAAAATTAGCCTTCTATATAAGAATTCAACCAAAAACTCCAATTAAGAAAATTAAGATTCGAGAATTGGATTCAAAAAAAAAATCAGAGAAGAAGAAGAACAACAACAATGAAACAATGGGGCGGTGGTCTGTATTGAAATCTCAGACGCAATATCAACCCTAGCGCCGCTGCATAATCTCGTCTTTCTCCCTAGCGAAAACTCTAACGCCGTCCTTGACGAGAGAATCCCAGGGGTGAAGACCATCTTCTTTTCGCGTCGGTGGAGGGAGGAACGTCGTTGGGAGAAGAGAATAACGATGGCGGCGCAGAGATTGAAGAGGGTTGGAGGCGGTGGCAGAACACAGATGGAGGAGAGTTGGAGGCGGCCGATATGTAGAGAGAAAAGAGAGAGAAGAATAAGAGAAATAGAGAACGTGAAATATGTTTAATTATTTTAGATATAATAGGGCAAATTAGGTATATTAGTAATGTCTAAAATAATATTAATTAAAAGAATATTATTTAATATAAGGTGGGGGGTTTTCACTAATAATGAAAAGGAGGTTATATCCACCTTAATATAAGTAAATGAATTGAGGGGTTTTCACTAATTATCCCTAAAAAAATATATATATATATACACCATCGCTAAAGAAGAGGCACATAATTGAAAACTCCCCGAACAAAAACCTCGCTTCACGACTGCACTCACATACCAAAATTGAACCAAGTTGATACATCAATCATCCATCCCTCCCCAATTACTAGTCATTTGATACATCAATCATCCATCCCTCCCCAATTACTAGTCATATACAGTTAGGATTCCACCAATAATAGTCACATTCAAATCTAAGTCCTAAAATGAAGAGGAAGGCTCTATCAAAAAGCAAACGAGGCCCCCATCCTCGAGACATTATGAATATCGACGCTGGTAAGTATCTGTAACATAAATCTAATATTTGGGTACGATTTTGTATGAACACTAGAAAAAATGGAAAAAAAATTGGGAGAAGGGATCTGATTGGTGGAAAGTTCATTTCGTATGCAGTCATGTTTGGTATGCGTGCATGTTTGAACTTGTGTTTGTATGAGGTGTGATAAATTGATAATATATCTCACCGATGGGTTCTGTGTTATAGTCATGAAGAGTCATGTTCTCGAATTGTGTTAAATGTCTGGGTAAACCAGAGGTGAGTAAAGTAAAGTCGTATTGGTGATATGGTGATTATTGTTATGTTCTGTGGTGTAGTCATATGCAGTCATATCTCCAATATGACTGCAAATGACTACGCCACATAACATATTGGAGTTATTTTCTGGCATTGTGTTAATTTTGTAGGTTTCATATAGACGTATTAATATGCAGTTATATTTGTGATATGAATTTGGTACTAATTTTCTGTGTGTGTAATCTTGCATAGTCATGTATTGTCACTGTGTCAATATAGTAGTGCAGTACAATTGTAGTCATATGCAGTCATATTGGAGATATATTCCATGCTTTTATGTTTCTCTGAGTGTATTCTTGTGGATTCATGTTCTCTCATTGTATTATTGTGTTATGTCAATTGCTAGTATGTTTTGTGTATGAGACACATGTGGAGTCCCATTCTATAGGTGTGTTACTATGTGCGTAAAAAATGTAGTCATATTGATGAAAAACTGAAACACAGTAACGTGGATTTTTACAGATGAAACGCAAAAAATGGCGCGGCAGGTGCGTCACCAAGGTAAGTGGACTTCACAATTCAAAGGGAGTTTGAAGGCAATTATGTCTTTGGTTGAGGGCATAAACCCTGAACCGGCACATTACGAATGCGTACGACGTACGCCTTTCTACAACTTTGTACTCCCATTCGCAAAACACAAGATCACAAAGAACAGTGTGATCGGCTCGCAAAATGCAACACTAACCATACTGTGGATATATAACAAAGCAGCGCGCACATATAACCTTCGTGGGAAGGCCATTAGAATCACATACTGCGAAAGAAACTAACAAGACAAGGGGGTGTATCGCACTAATCCTGGTTAGTAACTTGTACTTCAATCTTTGAACAACATAAACCCAAAACATTAAACTAATTTTCAATACTGATTATTCACGTACCTATATAAAAAATGCAGTATTTCATTTGTGATCGAACCAACCTTACGCAGCCTGTCACGCAAAACGCATTCCCTCGTTTCAAACGCTGAACAATACTAAAGCTTGCTAATATTTTTCAACCATAGCCATAAAGGACATTCAACCTAATGATGTCGATGACCAACCCTTGGTTCCCTCACATACTGAAAGTGAAATCCCGACTGGGCATTTAGCCACTGAAGAGAGCAGTGACGATGAAGACCAGCAACCAAATGAGGGCAGAACAGACAGCGAACAAAACGAAACAATTGTTTTTTCTGCACTTCACGAGATCGTCAACCAGATATTCAATGAAGAAGAAAACATCAGTCATTCATTGTGCATAATGTCGCCAGCTTCAACGAAGAGCAGTACGTACCTGAAAAAGAGGATCAACAAACTACCAATATTTGAACCTCGATGGTGCAGAAAGTGATACGGAAGACGACACTAATGCTGACATTGATATACCAATTATCGTCTGGCTGAAACGAAAGTACAAAGGCATGCAGTGCAATGTTGATAAACTCAGAGCACAACTCGAAGCATGCCGTTCTCGTGAATAATTCCTCAAAGGACACGTTATCCGGCTAATAAATGAAGCAGATATATTGTGGGATACAATCACAAGTCTTGAGTCCCAAATGAATGCATCATAGACTCGTGTGGACAGGTACATCTCACGTATATACACTGCATTACCCAAGGTAGTGGTAGATCTATTTATTGAATAAGATAATTTCATGCATCGTGATACACTAGCCTTCATGGACAGTAGTCAATATGCAAAATCAAAATAGATGTGAAGTCATGTGGGTGTGATGTATTTATACATGAGCATCTGTGTATTTTAATATGTAGTCATATTGTGCTAAAAGCATATGTAGTAAAATTTATTTTAACTGTAGTCATATTTTGCAGTCACATATGTTAACCCATAAATCTTTTCAATCTGCAGACTCACTGCTATACCAACACCCAGCGGTCACGAAAAGAAAAAACATGTCATAATGTTGTCAGAGCGACTAAACGAAGTGAAGAAAAATATTGAAAGGAGGCCGATGAATTGTCAACCTTGAAGTCCGAAAACTCACGCATGCCGGCTGAAATCCAATAATTAGAGGATGTACAGGTGAGGATGATATTACTAGGCAACACAGCTCAGGTGTTGCTTGATGAAAAAAAGGCACTCCAAAACAAAATTGCAAAGCTTGAAGAGGAAAGGGACCTTGGAAATAATGATTTGCCATCCTTTGACATGCCGACGCAAACATCCATTGCACAAAAAAATAATGATCTAGACAATCGCTCCAACAAAAAATCGAGTTCCATGTGCCACAAACAACTCACTCATCCAAAAACTAGTAAATAAAACACCAGTAAGATCCTCATACGAACCAACCAGCTTCACCACCAACTCAGCTTGCGAAGCATCCTAATCATTGTCGATGGAAGATGTAAGGCTAGCAAATATGAATGGGTCTATCGCTCAAATAATATTTCTGGAAGTTGAAAAAACCCTACTCAAATCAGCAGAAAAGGACCATATGTCAACCATCAAAGCAAATGACCATAAAAATCTTTGAACTCAAATCTATCATTGATGAGTATTCAAGATCACTGCAAAGCCGTCCACCGATAAAAAATGCAGAAAACGACTTCGAAATATATGAGGATAAACAGATGAAGAAAGACAATCCAAAATTTGCTATAGGTAACCGTACAAGATTAAAAAAAAAACACGTTTGTAACACCTTGCAGCACGAAAAAGGCACAGCGCGATCTAAAGCACAAAAATAAGGGCACTTATACTGAGATGAGTCATAGTGACCAGAGAAAGGTTAATGCGCTGGCATATGAACTACTAAACGGGGAATAAGACATTATTCCATTACTTCCCATTATATTTGCAGTCTTTATATGTTTGAATTGTTGTGTACACTATAACAATGTCCTTCCTCATGTCACTTTTGCAGCAAATCAATCTCGAAACATGGTACTACACATGTCCTGATATCTGACATCTTCCACTTACTCCGGTTCGAACAGACATCGAACAATGTAAAAATATGAACCTCTTTTTGGCTTTGTATTACATTATATAGCATATTTTACAAACTAAAAAGGCACAGTATTCACACTAAATGCTTACATAAAAAATACTGCCAGGTCATAGTGTTTACTGCAAAATACTTAAACACCAACAGACGATCAGATGTTTCGCAACTGCCGAAGGGAATGAACTTGCAGGATAGATATTTGTGCACAATAGTCTGCTGCTGATACAACTATAAATTTTAAGTTTTTTCATTTAAAAAAAATTATTATGGTTTATTATAGACTATGACACGATATACAAATGATAAAAGATTTGATAGACCCGCAGACATCGTCAAGCACAAGTACTTACTCTTCCCATTGTTATCAATTAGCAACCCACCGACTCGTGGTGGCCATTGGACAGTGCTAATATTAGACTGTCACCTTAAAGAATGGCGATTTTAAAACTCGTTACGTCCACGAGACAGAATAACAGACAAGTACTTAAAAGACGTGACTGATATGGTATGATATTTAAATGATAGTTTTCTTCCTTTAACATTCTTCAATATAGATACATTGACATACAATTCCAATCATGCAGAAAAAACTTATCTAGTTAAACGCTAACGCATTAAGTGTATCTGCTATTCCACATAATGCACTCTTGTATGCAGGGGTAGACTCGTCTCAATAGAAGCCTGCGACAAACGATTGTGGCATAATCGTGTTGTATATCATCCCAGAAACATTCCTACAATGCTTATTGAAGAAGCATAAGAATGTGTCATTGATATGTGAAGGACCATTGTCGAAGCATTACAAAACTGCAAAACCTATTATTGTATTATGTTATAATTTTGATCAAAGATTAATTTCTTTTGTGGTATGTTGATGTTGAACATAAATCAGATTTTTTGTGTTCTTTGTTTTTTTTATTCATTAATAAAAACATACTTGAAATATTTATTAATTATGAGGCTATTATTATTGACATTTTATAACATTTTATTTTTTCTATTAATATATTCATGATAATTTGACTACACAAAACTGAAGAAATATAGTAGATCATGACTATATAGAAATAATACTCCTACAGATTGAATGTGACTACAATATATGAATATGACTACACTATGCCCACTATCTTTCCGCACACTAAAATATGATTATTAACAAAATAATGAGAATATGACTTCAATGTGACTATTCTAATAACAATGTGACTATTTTATATGACTATAATGATCTTTCCTCACTCTAAAGTATGAATATAAACAGAAAAGTGAGAATATGAATATTATGTGACTATGTGATAAATAAATGTGACTATTTTGATATTACTAGAAATAGTCAGCACTTGAAAAGCTTGCAATATATATTACTGACCAAAGACATTGTAAAAAAATATACAAAAAAAAGGCAAGAGCGCATAAACCAACATAAGTCTGCATAAAAATAAGACATAATAGTTGAAAAAACAAGCAATCAAATATAATTTGAAAAGCGATAAGGTCCTGATAAAATGACTACATATGTCTGCTACTACGGGAAAAAAACAATGAAAAAACAGTATCCCTCATAACATAATAAAAGTCATACTAATTCATTAAAATAATAAAAAAAAGATTGAAACAATAACTACTGTCATCCACCAATGATAGCCATCGAACAAGTTTTTTTGTTGCGGTAGCCAATTCGGTTGCACCGACTGCATTTAATGTGTCGTTTTATTTTACCCCCCCTTGATGGAATTCTTTTTTACTTAGGCCTTCATCGATGAACATAGTGTTCTGGGGGCCCAACCATCGGCATTTCATTATCTATCAAAGGCTGCACGAACGTCACACTAGGGTGCAAGTAAGTTTTTTTGTACAACTCAGTGTGATAGTATTTGTCCATATATATATCCCTCGTTCGAATTATTGAACAAAACACAAGCAACATGAGCACAAGGCAATCCAGTGATCTACCACATCCTGCATGATCACACTATTTCTTTTATATCAACAACCGCAGTCGGATCGCAAATAAGATTAACCATATGTTCCATCGACTTCCTTGCTACCCATACTCTACCTTCTTGTACCAACTCATCCACCTGCTCATGGAATTTAGTGCTATGATATGTTTTCATTGTCGCCCCTTCCTCATCCCTTATGCTAATATTTATCATGACCTCACCCCTAATGTAGTCGATAAAATTTGTGATAGGCAAATCACGGCACCCTTGATCTTCGAGTTGCATGACTGAGCAGCATTTGAGGTCATCTCATTGTGCCGATCTCCGACAGAATACGCACATGACCAATTGGCAAAAGGTAAGTCAGCAATGAAATTAACAACCTTTGCGCCTCCATATTTTTTACCTCATTCAACTTCTGATGAAACTCGGTCTTAGTTGGTGCATAGGAACATGCATTAAGTTTAACATAACAATACCCTCTCGAAAATTAGTCGGACAACCTCTACATTTGTGCAAGAAATTGTCCTGCAAGTGCACAAGGCAATATACGTAGCCACAATCTGGAAATATTTCCTTCACACCATGCAAAATTCCATGGTTACGATCCGGTAAGAATATCAAAACACGATCCGTTCCAATAGCAGTTTTTAAATATTGTAGAAAATACGCCCAAGTGTCATTAGTCTCCTCGCTCACTATTCCAAAAGCTACTGGAAACAAACATGTGTATATAGGACAAATACCGTTAGCAAAAGAAGTCATACATAGTCATATTCAATACAAATAACTAAGTCTATTACGTTTTCACTGTCTTTCCCCAATGCACTTAGATGGATGACCCTGTGTTTCCCAGATAAAATGGTTCCATCAAGAGACAACATCGATCGACATGCCTTGAACCCCGACAAAATCCCTCCAAAAGGGAAAAAAACACCTTTTAAACTTCATTGGTACTGGATCCACATCAGGATGGTACTCATTACCCGGATTGCTACGCCTAAGCTCTTCAAAATACAAAGGCAAGTAAGAGTACAAAGTGGTAGCATCCACTTCCGAACAACAAAAATCCCAAAAAATACAAAACTTCGTATTTTTGTAACGACATCCCAAAACTAGTAGGCTCTTTCTTGACATAGTTAAATACAAAACCAACTTCAACTTCGTATTTTTGTAACGACATCCCAAAAATCCACAACACCATTGCGAAATCCTTGCCCTACTTCCCTTATAAGGTTTCTGCATTTGGAACTCAAAAACTGTATAGTATCAATTACCAAAGCATTTTAACGAACGCCCATGTAATTCAATAAATATTTCCCCAACGCTACTGTACTAACGTTGTCCTTGCGCTTCAAAGTTACCTAAACACGGCCAAGACCTAATTGTCGAATCAACGCTTTCACATAGGATACAAAATAAATTCACCTATAAATATTTAGTATAAATCATTTAATAATTTTACATAAATCGAGTAATTTAGCTCGAACATATGGAAATATAGTTAAATAATAATCTAGATATGTGTAACAACTTAACGACTCTGATAAGACACATCATTAATTTTCATAAAAATCACAAGAGTAAATTAATCATACATCAATCATGAAATTAACTTAGTTAGAGCACAAATACTAGATTAGAAATTTACTAATTAAATCTAGCACTTAATTGTTACCGAAAGCACTTGAGTTATTCAAGTAAATAATCTAGTACTATTTATGCAATTCACCTAATATATTTTTCGTAAAAAAATTATGGGATAAGACAATTACTTAAGATATACACGGTGCATGTGTTCTAGCAAATACACTTGTGAAATTCACTTTGATTCCTTGTGTCTAATAACAAAAAAATATTGTAAGCGGAATCATAGGAGTTTCATGGGTATATCAATACGTGATCAATGGAATTCGTAAGCTCCTCCTGGCGGATTGGCACGTAGATCACATTTATTGACAGTGAAATCAAGTGGCGGATGGTTTGCCCAAGATGGCTCTTATGCACAAAAGTGTTTCACATTTTGGCAGTAGTATAAATCTTCCAAGTACTTTTTGTAATTGTAAATAGGGGTACTATTTTCCTGTCGGCAAGATTTTTAACGAGCCCCCCATGTGCCCTCGTGAAATAAAAGTACATTTTTTGCCAAAAATAACAAATAAAAAATAGCAAAACTTATGCCCTCTGCAAAAAAAATAATTATTATGGCAAAAATGACTAATACCTCTTTAAGGCTTAACAAAACAAATCTCTTTTTTGTTTAGTCTAAATGAATATGCAATTGAGGTAAAAAAAAAAAGAAAAAAAAACATTATTAACTCCAAAAGTCGAGCATGAAAACCTAACCGAATTAGGATTTCCCTAAGAAACACACATTTGATTATGTTGTAAATATACTTAAACATTGAGAAATTATTCGATATATGTTTCTTTTATTTTTTCAAACATCAGGGGAATTTTTATGCTCATTCTCATGAGAAACTTCCATCAAAGATTTTATGAAGCTATATATTCTCCCATGAGGTTTACCGTTGTCGCTTAATGAATGCTTCTTTTCCATTGGACAAAAAATATAAGAGAAGATAATTTTGGGGTGATTAACTATATGTTATGGTTTGTGAGTATTCCAAAAATTATCCCTAAAGTAAAAACAAAATATCACCCTAAAAAATAATACCCAAATAAATAGTTTAAATTAAATATTTTAAACAAAAACTAATCCAATTAAAAATTAAAATCTTCTATATATTGGTCATCGCTAACATAATTAAAAAAACAAAGAAAAATACTTATTCTCATATAATCCAATTCCCTCGAACTTTTAATGGAATGAACAATAGTTTGTTAATCTAAGTTTCAATAAATTCTACGACAAAAAAGAAAAAACAAAAAAAACAAAAAAAAAAAAAAGAACGAAGGTTATATGAGAAATAACTCTCATATGTCCATTCCAATGAGGCATGAGTCTTGTTGATGAAGCATGACATCAATAGTATCCCCATCTTCCATACCGAGCGGCAACACATTTATTTTAAATCAATATTATTTCCTTTATACTCCACAAAATATGAAAATCCACAGTTTATCAAGATGAAAACGTATATATAAAATTAAACAAAATTCCCGTGTAGTTCATTTATTGTCATTCCACTTTAAAATAACTTTCACTTCTGAGAAATTATGTTGTTTAATACTATCTGCAAATTACATTAAAATTTCAATGATTTAGTACTCATTTTTCTTCTAAATCTTACTAATGTTAAATAAGTTTCACAAATAAAAGGAGTAGTTATTACAAAAAATTAGTGAGAAGGAAATTTGAATCATTATATACATGCCTATATTTCAAAGATATATGCATATTTAATAGCTTTTAACAGTTGTGTTGCAACCTTAATTAAATACACTTAGTTTGAAAGGATGGGAGAATGCATATAAGCGAAACAATTGATTTAGTATGTAAAATTTTATCGCGTAAAATAAGGTTTTTATCTAAGTATAAACAAATAAAATCTCATTTGAATTTCAATAAATATTTTGAACTTCAGTTTTATTAATTACGTGAACTATGATGCGATTGCTATTAACCCATTTCCCGTCGAACAAAAACACAACGGTTTGGTAGCCCAAACCGTTTTCTTTGCAAAAAAAATTGAAGAAGGTAACATATCTTCCTATCACATCAAAACCTGTAATATCAATCTGTCTCATCCTACCATTATACCATTGCCAAATAAATCAGTAAAAAAGGGGGAAAAAAAGAAAAGAATAATGTATGCATAAATTAATTATGCGAGTATTAATTCATCGGTGTTTTGAGAATTAGAGAAAAATGATTGCATCTTCTTCTTAACGCGGCGGTTGTTACTGAATTAGTAAATGTTTATTTCTAAGATATCATAATTAGTTCTTAGATATCGGAACTATTTTTAAGATCACATTATTACTTCATTTGCAAGAAAAAAATATCTAGGGTTGGAAAAAGATGTTAGATAATTATTCAAAATATGATTTTTGCGCAACGATTTGGATGGACTAGAGTGATAAATCGTTTTATATGAAAAATTGCATTATAAATCAAATCATAACAAGAAGCAAAAAATGATGGCACAAAAACATGGGTTAGTTTTGGGACGTAAAGCAAATCATGGTTTTAGCACGTGAATTTTGTCCTTCTATGGACCTCGTGCCATTGCTATTTTGTTTTGCCATTTCTAACCCTAAAACACTTATGTTTGTTTGTGTGTGTGGAGAGAGAGAGAGATAAATGAGAACTTTGTGTGTGTACAATTAATTATATGCGTTTATGGTATTTATGTTTATTATGTGTGTGAGAACAACAATGGTAGTATGAGATGATGTAAATGTGAATACAAACACAATTTCTTCAAATTCAAGTTTACACAATCAACAAACATATTTGACTAAATATACTCTTCAAATAAATAATTAAGATCTGAAACAATTACTTATTTTTCTCTCTCTATCTATTATGATTTATGAGGTCTAGTCATTATATATGTATATATGGTAAATCTCCTAAATAGAAAAAAAAAATCTCAAATTTTTGTTATTTCTTTTTTATTGGGTAGATGATTCAATCTCATCATATGATTAAATATTCTGACGAAAGCGCAAAATGTACTAAGCAATTTTTTTTTTTATTATTCTTCCCCAACAAATCATGACTCACTTACTCTACTTATACTACCTAATTGAAATCTAATACATCTGGCAAAATCAGTATTAAGAAAATCACCATTAATTATCACACACAACAAAGCACCTACACAACACACGTTGAACAAACACAAAAACCATACAACCCCAAAAGATGATATACAACAACATTTATCATCCAAATTATGCTAAAAAAGTGGAAATAATTTTTCTCCACTTATTAAATGAGATTCTTACCATTATTTTCATTACAATATCCTGAAATGAATGTTAGAACCCTTTATCAGTATTGATATGAAGATTCATGATTTAATCAATCATATATTCATTGTTTTCCTGCAATGATTCGAAATTCTAAAATATTAAACCAAGAAAAATATAGATTCATATATTATGAACATACAATAGACACGTATAAAATAAAAATTAAAGATTAGCACATAATTTCAACTTTCACTCAAAACGCCCTTAATTTCAAAACACATAAATATCTTTTAAGTAATTTTGCAAAACCCTTCTCATATTAAGATAATATTAAATTGCAGAATAAAATCTAAAATTTCTTACCTAAAGAGGAAAGAGGAAAATTATTTAGCCAAAAAAAAAAAAACTTTCAAAGAAATAAGGATTTTTGTGAAGAAAATAAAATGCAAATGGAAGCTATTTTCTTCAATGAAATGTTAACTCTTTAAGAGGTAGCTCCAAATCCAAACTACCTTGGTGAATGGAGAAACAATTGCTATGTTTGTTAACGTTTTCAAATTCTTTTCACACTTTCCCCAAAATGAAAATTATCTTTCTACACTATTTTCAAAAACTTTCCCCAAAACAAATTCAAATATTTCTCTCTCTAACAAACATGATTTGACCGCTACAGTGAAAATTGTCTTCACTTAAATACAAAATCAAACCACTTTATCTTTTAAATTCTTCTTCCAAAATACATTTTCCCAACACCTTTCAGACATGATTTGACTTGCTACAGTACAAATTATCTTCTCTCAAAACACAAACAAACTTTATTTAATTTTCAAATTCTTCTCCCAAAACATCTTTCTCCAAAATAAAATGTAAATGGAAGCCCAAAAGCTTACCAAACACAGCCAAAGCCTTCGAGTGTCAAGTTGAGAGGTGTTTCGTTCTCCCGAGAGGGGGGAAATGTTCTTGATAGAATTCTTGGCTTAGTCCAAAAATATAGTTATATAGGGAATTTGCATTTTGATTTTTCTTGATAGTATTCTTGATAGTATTCTTGGCTTATTCTTGGCTTGGCCCACGGAGGTGGTGGTGCTTGGGTCGTGATAGAAGAGAGAAGACAAATGTGGGTTTATGTGTTAAAAGAAGGAAGATTACCGAAAGATATAGGTAAATGAACAGCGAAGACAAGACTCCATTTTTTCCTCTTTTCGGATGGTAAATATTTATCAGAACATGGAGTGTGAATCAAACCCACGTTTGAATTGAGATACTGATGCAAGTTCTTCCCTTCTGAATCAGATAGATTCATATCTGAAAGAGGTTGATAATAAATTCTTTCAAAATTGACTATTTGTCCCTTTGTTAGAGGTGTTCCAGAAATGTCTGCGATTCTATGAACGAACGGTTTGTATCGACTTGGAAAATGGAATTTTGTTTACTGAATCACATGAAATTTGACCCAACTCCATATTTGGAATGAAATGTATAAACTATGTATGAACGGAGGAATAAAGAAAATTTTCTACTTAAATTGGAAGTTGCAACAGATCAAAATAGAAAGGAATTTCTAAAACAATCCTAGAAACATAATTCTCTAATTAAACTAATTAAGGTCATAGGTTTTTGTATAGAATAGAAAAACAAAAATAAAATTATTAAAATTATACCATTATTATGATATTACATATAAATTTTTGAGAAAAATAAAAAGATTCGGTGTTTGGTAGATAAAGACAAAAAAATATGATAGAATCCTTTTTTGAGTAGAATACCATTTGAAGTGTATAAGAAGGGTTCACTTTGGTATCTTATTGAACAAAAAGGGTGTTTTTTCATTGATCAAGAATTACGATTTTCGAGAAGTATCATGATCATCCAATAAGAAGGGTTTCCATTTTTTGAAATGAACAATTTGAAGACCTATTGATTCTAACAACTTATTGCATATTTGATAATTCGGACCTTTTAATTCATAGATGTAGATCTCAGACCTATGAATGTGGATATTCCCAAAATTCACACAGAAAAAAGGAAGTGAGTTAGATAAAAAGAAAAGCAACTTGGACAAAAAAAGAAGTGACTTGTTTCGAGAAATCTATCGATCAATTCCGATTCTTTCTTTTTCTCTTGATTCTTTTCCGATCGAGATGTATAGATGTCGTTCATGGATTAACGAAAATGAGCAAAAACTCTATTTTCCTCTGCCATTTTATGTGTCTCTTCCTTTTTGTTTATGGCATCGCCACTCCCTTTGGCAACATCCACTAATTCGGAACTTAACTTGAAGGCCATATTTCGACCCGGACGTTTTCGGGATGCCGCTAATAACCAACGAATGGCAAGTGCTTTTCCTTGTGTGGATCCTATTTCAATGGGAACTGGATCAGTCGATCCACCTACACGTCTTGCTTTTACTGCTATATTGGGAGTTACTCCATGTATTGCTTGACGTAAAACAAATGGTGGATTTGTTTGTGTCTTTTGTTGAATTTTTTTCATGGCTCGATAGATAATTTAATAAGCCAATGATTTTTTTCCGTGTTTCAGAATACGGTTAACACACATGATTACGATAAATTGGATCGGATTTTGCTATTTATACTTCTGCAATACCTCGACGTGACATGAGCGTGAAAGGGGTTTAAGAATCAGTTTTATTTTTATAAGGGCTAAAATCACTTATTTGGACTTTTTTTACCCCATATTGTAGGGTGGATCTCGAAAGATATGAAAGATCTCCCTCTAAGCCGTACATACGACTTTCATCGAATACGGCTTTCTGCAGAATTCTATATGTATCTATGAGATCAAGTATGGAATTCTGTTTACTCACTTTAAAATATGTTGTGGTAATTGTGTTGAGTATTGTCCAACAAATTGTTTATCGATGACTGAAGAATATGAACTTTCTATTTATGATCGTCACGAATTGAAATCAAATTGCTTTAGGTCGGTTACCAATGTCAATAATTGACGATTACACAATTCGAACAATTTCTTCGAATTCACCTCAAATAAAAAATGTATAATACCCTTGATTAAAAAAAAATTTACAAATTTCAAATAGCTTTTTCGAATCTAAAAAAAAGGAAGGGGGTTTTTATTTGTTGAATAAAAAAAAATGGTTGGTTGGGGAAAATTGTAGGTTCATTTTGATTGAAAATTGATTTATATTCGAATAATAAATTCATAAAAAATAGAAAGTTTCAACCTCTACTTTCGATAGCCGAATAATTGTATCTACATCAATCCAAACTACCTCCATTTAAGTTTCATTCAATTAAATATTATCCTAAAAAATAAGATAACTTCTTTTTTTGTCCTGCTGAGGTCAACAAAGACATGAAATATTTACATTTTTTTCTTTAAAATCAAATGGATTTATCTGGATCAATATATGATTTTATTTTAGTCTTTCTGGGATCTGGTCTTATATTAGGAAGCGGATAGCTCGTAATGTTGCGTCTCTTCCGAGACCGAAACCTTTTATCATGACTTCTGTTCGTTGCATACCTTTATCTACGGCTGTACGAATAGCATTTGCTGCTGCCATTTGAGCGGCAAAGGGTGTTCCCCTTTCCTTACCCATGAAATATATATATATATATATATATATATATATATATATATATATATATATATATATATATATATATATATTCTTAGAAAAATATTATGTAGTAATATTAATTAAGATTTCATAAATTATAAAATAGGAGACAAAGTAAATTCACCTATAAATATTTAGTGTAAAACATGTAATAATTTTACATAAGTGATTAATTAAGATCGAACAAATGGAAATAAAGTGAACAAATTATTTAGATATGAGCAACGCACTTAACGACTCTTATAAGACACATCATTAATTTTCATAAAAATCACATGCGTCACATAATCAAACATTAATCGTGAAACGAACTTATCTAGACCACAACTACTTAGATTACAATTTACTCATTAAATACAGAACATAATAGGTATCGAAAACACTTAAGTTATTCATGTAAATATAATAAGACAGTTTAAGCAATTCACCTAATATAATTTACGTAAAAAAATCCGGGATTAGGCAATTAGTTGATATATACACGGTGCCCGTGTTCTACCAATTATACTTGTTAAATTCACTTTGATTCCTTGTTTCTAATAACAAACTCTTGTGGTAAACAAAATCATATGAGTTGCATGGGAACTTCAGTACGTGATCAATTGAATTTGTAAGCTCCTCCCGGCGGATAGGCGCGTAGATCACATTTATGGAGAGCGAATCAAGTGGCGTATGGTTTGGCCAAGTTGGCTCTTAGGAGTTGTATAGATCTTCCTAGTAGGATTAGGCAGGTAGTTTTATTAGATATTTTATGACTTTGTGCTTTTCATAATTGTAAATAAGGGATACTACCTTATTTTAGGCCGACATATGTTTCAACGAGGCCACATGTGCATTCATAAAATAACGTACAATTTTGGCAAAAAAAAAAATAATAACAAAACCTATTCACTCTGCAATAAAATATAATTAATATGGCAAAAATCATGAATTCCACTTTCAGACTTAACAAAACAAATCTTGTTTGCTTTGTATAAATAAATATGTAATTGAGGTAATGAAAATACATAATTAACTTAACAATTTCGAGCAATAAAACTTAACATATATAATCAGGATTTTCCTAAGAAAAACCCATTTGACTATTTCGTAAATATACTTAAACATTGAGATACTGTTTGATACGTGTTCCTTCAAAATTTTCCAATATTTGGGGAATTTTTATGCTCATTTTCATGCAAAATTTCCCATGCAAAGGTTTTATGAAACTCTATATTCTTCCATCAAGTTTACGTTTATCGCTTAATAAAATGCTACTTTTCTAAAGGAAATAAAAAAATAGAACAAAAGATATGTTTGGGATGATTAACTATGTGTTATGGATTGTGGGTATTCCAAAAATTAGCCCTTAACGACAAAAAAAATGATCACCCTAAAAAATAATATCCAAATAGTTTAAATTAAATATCTTAAACATCAATTAAACAAATTAAAAATTAAAATATGCTATATATTGGTCATCGTTGACATAATTAAAAAAAACAAACAAAAATACTTATCCTCATATATTTTAATTCCCCCAAACATTTAATGGAATGAACAATGGTTCGTTAATCTAAGTTTCAATAAAGTTACCTGACAACAAAAAAAAACATAGAACAAAGGTTATATGACTAATAATTCTCATATGTCCTATTCAATGAGGCATCCTCCATCTTGATGAAGCATGACATCAATTGTATCCCCATCTTCCATGCCGAGCTGCTACAAGTTTGTTTGTACATCAATATCATTGTATTCATCAAAATAAAAATTCATAGTTTATCAAGATGAAAAAATGTAACAATATTTCCCTGTTATTCATTTATTCATTCTATTTCAAAATAACTTTTGCTTGTGAGAAATTATGTTGTATAATATTATTTGCACATCACATTAAAACTTCAATGATTCAATACTCAGTGTTTTTCTAAATCATACTACTGTTAATTAAGTTTCACAAATAAAAAGAGTAGTTATTAGTCAAAATTAGTGAGAAGGAAATTTCAATCATTATATACAGACCTATATATTTCAAAGTTTTTAGAGTATCAATTATATACCATTCCCAAATAAATGAGTAAAAAAATAAAAAAAAATAAAAAATGGATTTATAAAATAATTATGCGAGTATCAATTCATTGTTGTTTTGAGAATGATCTGTGTAAATTTTTCCTTATGGTAAAATTATTATACAAAAAGGCATTGCATCTTCTACTTAACGCGGTAGGTGATACTGAGTTAGTCATTTTTTTATTTCTAAGATATCGTAATTAATTCTTAGATATGGTAATTATTTTTAAGATCTCATTATTTATACATTCGGAAGAAAAAAAATATTTAGGGTTTGAAAAAGGTGTTAGATATCTATATAAAATTTAATTTGTGTGTAACGATTTGGATCGACTAGATTGATAAATCATTTTATGTGAAAAAATTACATTCGAGACCAAATCACAACAAGGAGACAAAAATGATGGCACAAAAATATGGGTTAGTAAAGTTGAAAACCAATGGAAAAGCATACCTGTGACTTAAAGGAAAGCCTGATTTTAGCTGGTGCACTTTGTTCTTCTATGACCCTCTTCCCATTGTTATTTTGTTTTGCCATTTTTTAACCCTAAAACTCTTATGTTTGTTTGTATGTGTTGACAGAGAGAGAGACAAATGAGAAGACTGTGTGTACATTTAATTATATGCGTTGCTGGTATTTATGTTTATTATGTGCAAAATTACAGCAATAGTAGTATGAGATGATGTAAATGTGATTACAAACATAATTTCTTCAAATACAAGTTTACACAATCTACAAATATATTTGACTAAATACACTGATCAATAAAATATATTTTTTTTCTCTCTCTATCAATTACAAGGTCTAGTCACTTTATATGTATATTTGGTACATCTCCTAAATAGAAAAAAATCTCACATTTATTTTATTTATTTATTATTGGGTACATGATTCATTATCTTCATAATATTAAATAGTCTAACAAAGCGCAATATGTATGGAGCAATCTATTTTTATTATTCATTCCAACAAACCATGACCCACGTACTATACTTACACTAACTAAACTTAGATATAATGCATATAGCAAAATAAAATTAATAAAAGCACCATTCATTATCACACACACCAAAACACACACCCGTTGAGCAAATACATAAACCATACAGCCCCAAAATATCATCTACAACAACATTTATCATCCCAATTATGCACACAAAGTGTAAACATTCTTTCTCAACTTATTAAAAGAGATTCTTACCATTAGTTTCACTAAAACATTCTTAAATAAAATCCAACAATCCTTTATCGGTATTGAGCTGAAGATTCATGATTTAACAAATCATATCATCAATTCATTTATTCCTGCACTAATTCGAAGTTATGTTTAAGATTTTTAGTTTAAAATATTTATGTGGGTATTACTTTTTAGGATGATTATTTGTTTTTTCTTAAGGGATAATTTTTGGAATACCCACAAACCATAACACATAGTAATCATCTCAAAAATATCTTCTCTTTAACTTTTTTTCTTATGGAAAAGAAGCATTACATTAAGCGACAACGGCAAACCTGATGGAAGAATATAGAGCTTCATAAAATCTTTGCATGGAAGTTTCGCATGAGAATGACCATATAATTTCCCCAAATGTTTGAAAAAATTAATAGAACACATATCAAAAGTTTCTCAATG
The DNA here is from genome assembly GCF_056151865.1 of Erythranthe guttata. Taxonomy (NCBI): domain Eukaryota; kingdom Viridiplantae; phylum Streptophyta; class Magnoliopsida; order Lamiales; family Phrymaceae; genus Erythranthe; species Erythranthe guttata. Next base: position 6,737,576 of record NC_142539.1, on the reverse strand, counting down.
TTTAAGAATATTTACGAAATAGTCAAATGGTTTTTCGTTAGTGAAATCCTAATTAGGTTAAGTTTTCATGCTCGAAATTGTGGAGTTAATCATGTATTTTTTTACCTCCATTACATATTCATTAATACTAAACAAAAAATACGTTTCTTTTCTTAAGTCTTAAATAAGTATTTGTCAATTTTTCCATATGAATTATTATTATTAATTTTTTTATTTTTTTTCACTAGGCATAGTTTTTCTTATTTTGTATTTTATTGTTTTGGCCAAAATTGTACTTTTACTTCATGAAGGCACATGCGGGCGTCGTTAAAAATCTTGTCGACCTTCAACAAGGCAAATAGTACCCCCTATTTACAATTACGAAAAGTAAAAAGTCCTAAAATATCCATTAAAAATAACTGCAAAATCATACTAGGAACATCTATACTACAGCAAAATCGTAAGTTAGTTTTGTGCGTAAGAGCCAACTTGGCCAAACCGTCTGCCACTTGATTTCGCTCTCGATCAATGTGTTCTACGCCCCTCTCCGGTGAGAGGAGCTTACGAATTTCATTGATCACGTACTGAAGTTTCCATGCTACTCCAATGATTCGATTTACCATAAATTTTGTTAATTAACACAAGGAATCAAAGTGAATTTAACAAATAGTTGTTAAAACACACGCACCGTGTATATCTCAACTAATTGCCTTATCGTGGATTTTTTTTACATAAAATATATTAGCTGAGTTTCATAAATTGTAGTAAAGTATTTACCTGAATAACTTAAGTTCTTTCGATACCGCTAGATTTAATTTGTAAATTTCCAATCTAGTATTTGTGCTCTAGTTAAGTTCATTTCATAATTTATGTGTGATTACGTCACTAACGTGATTTTATAAAAATTAATTATTTATCTTATAAAAGTTGTTATGTCGTTACACATATCTAGATAATTAGTAAACTATATTTTTCATATGTTCGAGCTTAATTACATAATTTATGTAAAATTGTTATATATTTCACACTAACTATTTACAGGTGAATTTATTGTGTGTCCTATTGCAATAATTTTTGAAATTTTAATTAACATTATTACATAATAATTTTCTACCAATAAATATATATTACATTAGTGCATATAAACATACACACACATGTTTGTGATATATAAATTGATGATATTGTTTATTTGAACAGAAATAATCTAATTTCCATGATCGTTCATATGTTATTTAGAAATTATTTGCATTAATCCTACACTCATGCATGCTTAGTCATTTGAAAGGACATTCTTCCTTTTTTTTAAAACCTAAATCCACATTTGTTTCTCTCTTCTATCACCCCCAAAGCACCACCACCTCCGTCGGCCAACACCTTATATGGATTCAAGAAAATAAATAAAGAAAATCAAAATGCAAATCCTATATAACTATATATTTGGACTAAACCAAGAACACCATCAAGAACACTTGCCCCTCTCGGGAGAGCGAAACACTATTTTTCTCCATTCATTTAGTTATTTTCCATTCACTTAGTTAGTTTGGATTTTAAGCTACCTCTTAAAGAGGTAACATTTCATTGAAGACAATAGCTTCCATTTCCATTCTTTTATTCCACATAAATCATTATTTATTTTGAAGGTTTTCTTCTGGCTAAATCGTTTTCCTCTTTCATCTTTAGGTAAGGAATTATAGATTTCTTTATGCAATTAAATAGTATCATATTATGAGAAGGATTTTCTAAAATTACTTAAAATATTTTTATGCATTTTGAAAATAAGGGCGTTTTGCGTGAAATTTGAAATTATGTGCTAACATTTAATGTTTCTTTCATGCATGTCTATTATATGTTCATAATATGTGAATCTATGTGTTTCTTGGTTAAAAAATTTAAGATTTCAAATTATTGCAGGAAAAAAATGAATTGATTATAAGATTTGTTAAATCATGAATCTTTAGCTCAATACCAATAAAGTGTTGTTGGATTTTATTTAAGGGTGTTTTTAGGGCTGTGCGTTGGTTGGTTTGGTTAAAAACCAGCCATAAAACCAACCCAACCCATACAACCAACTTTAGTAAATATTGGAAACCGTTATCGACCCAACTTACATGGGTTGGGTGATGGTTGAAAACCAATTTAATGGGTTGGTTGGTGGTTTGGTTGATGGGTCATCCATCTAAATATTTTTTATTTTTTTTTAATATTTTATTACTAGTTACAACGCTATATCTTTTATAAATTAAATGCGACTAGTTCAATTATATTGAAATAAAAGATTAAAAACATTACGGGCATATATATTTCAATTAAACATAAATACTTCAACAAATAATAATCGTCCAAATATTTAGACTATTAAAATAGTTCAAATTAGATAATTTAGTTAGATTTATTGTTTTTAAAATTTTGGTCAATATTAAACAATTTAATAAATGTGATATAAAATAGAAATTTGAAATTAAAAATATTAAATATTTTAATAAAAATTAATAAATAATAAATTAATGAATAAAGTTGGTTGGCCGATATTAACCGACTAACCAACTTTTTAGCATATTAGAAACCATTATCGACCCAACTATACATGGGTTGGTTGACATTATCGACCCAACTTAAATGGGTCGGTTGATGGTTGATTAACCATCACAAATTGTGAGTCGAAAATGGGTTGGTTGGTGGTTAAAACCGATCCATGCACAACTCTAGGTGTTTTAATGAAAATAACGGTAAGAATCTCATTTAATAAGTGGAGAAAAAGTGTTTCCACTTTATGAGCATAATTTGGATGATAAATGTTAATGTAGATGACCTTTCGAGTTGTATGACTTCTGTGTTTGCTCAACGTGCAAAGTGTGTTGTGTGTAAGCTTTGGTGTGTATGATACTTAATGGTGATTTGATTAATATAGATTTTGCTAGATGCATTAGATTTCAGTTTAGTTAGTAGAAGTTGAGTACGTGAGCTATGGTTTGCCGAGGAAGAATAATAAAAACAAAGGCAAATGGCAAAAAGGGACATGACAATGGACTTAAATGCACATTGGTCAACAAAAAAACAGTCTTCAAATAAATCCATCCCCATGTCTTTAGTCTAAATACCCTCCAAACATAATTTTAAATATATATATCACATTGACCCCCATTTTAATATTTTTTTTTGTAGAAACACATTTTTTTCATAAAAAAAGAAAATTTGTGAAAAAAAATTCCGGCAAGATTCCGACGCTTGCTTTTTTTTTCTTTTTTTTTTTCTTTTTTTTCTGAATTTTTATTTCAGCCAGCCAACCGCTCATCTCTAGCGTTGAATTTTTTATTTTGAAATTTTATTTTTTCTTAGAAAAAAATATTTTAATTAATATTACTGTCTTGGCTGTTAAATTACGTACTCTCAGAGAGTAATATTATGAATATTATTTTACCAAACAGTAATATTACGGTGCCAAACAGTATTGCATGAGACAGTAATATTACGATCGGAGACAGTAATATTATGGTCGGAGACAGTAATATTATAGTCGAAGACAGCAAAAATGCAGGCGAAGACGATAAAATTAATTAATACAGTAATATTACTATCTCAGACGGTTAAATTACTGTTGGAGACAGTAATTTAGAAGTTAAGACAGTAATGTTAACTAAAAATAATTTTTTTTAAGAAAAAAAAAATTAAAAAAAAAGGTTAATTAACAGTTAAATTATTGTCTCCGTTAGTTAAATAACTGTTCGAGAAAGTAATTTTTGTCTTTTGTTGAATTATTTTCATGGCTCGATAGATAATTTGATAAGCCAATGATTTTTTTACGTGTTTTACAGTTAACCGTCATGTTAACTAATCGATTGCGATAAATTGGATCGAATTTTGCTCTTTTTTCTTCTGCAGTACCTCGACGTGACATGAGCATGAAAGGGGTTTCAGAATCAGTTTTATTTTTATAAGGGCTAAAATCACTTATTTTGGGTTTTTTACCCCATATTGTAGGGTGAATCTCGAAAGATATGAAACATCTCCCTCCAAGTCGTACATACGACTTTCATCGAATACGGCTTTCCGCAGAATTCTATATGTATCTATGAGATCGAGTATGGAATTATGTTTACTCTCTTTAAAATATGTTGTGGTAATTGTGTTAATTATTGTCCAACAAATTGTTTATCAATGACTGAAGAATATGAACTTCTACTTATGATCGTCACGAATTGAAATCAAATTGCTTTAGGTCGGTTAGCAATGTCAATAATTGACGATTACACAATTCGAACAATTTCTTCGAATTCACCTCAAATAAAAAATGTATAATATCCTTTATTCAAAAAATTACAAATTTCAAATAGCTTTTTCGGATCTGAAAAAAGGAAGGGGGTTTTTCTTCGGTCAATAAAAAAAATGGTTGGTTGAGGAAAATTGTAGGTTCATTTTGATTGAAAATTGATTTATATTCGAATAATAAATTCATAAAAAATAGAAAGTTTCAACCTCTGCTTTCGATAGGCGAATAACTGTATCTACATCAATCCAAGCTACCCCCATTTAAGTTTCATTCAATTAAAAAATAGGATAACTTCTTCTTTTGTCCTGGTGAGGTCAACAAATGCATGAAATATTTAGATTTTTTTCTATAAAATCAAATTGATTTACCTGGATCAATACATGATTTTCTTTTAGTCTTTCTGGGATCGGGTCTTATATTAGGAAGCAAATAGCTCGTAATGTTGTGTCTCTTCCGAGACCGAAACCTTTTATCATGACTTCTGCTCGTTGCATACCTTGATCTACGGCTGTACGAATAGCATTTGTTGTTGCCATTTGAGCGGCAAAGGGTGTTCCCCTTTTCTTACCCTTGAATCCAGAAGTATCGGCCGAGGACCAGGAAACCACCGGACCCCGTACATCTATAATCGTTACAATAGTATTATGTGTTTGTGTGTGTATATATATATATGTGTGTGTGTGTGTGTGTGTGTGTGTGTGTGTGTGTGTGTGTGCGCGCGCGCACGCACTAATGTAATATATATATATATATATATATATATATATATATATATATATATATATATATATATATATATATATATATATATATATATATATATATATATATATATATATATATATATATATATATATATATATAATATATATATATATATATATATATATATATATATATATATATATATATATATATATATTTATTCTCAGAAAATTATTATGTAGTAATATTAATTAATATTTCATAAATTATAAAATAGAAGACAAAGTAAATTCACTTATAAATATTTAGTGTAAAACATGTAATAATTTTACATAAGTCGTTAATTAAGATCGAACAAATGGAAATAAAGTGAACAAATTATTTAGATATGTGCAACACACTTAACGACTCTTATAAGACACATCATTAATTTTCATAAAAATCATATGTGTCACTTAATGAAACATAAATCGTGAAACGAACTTAGCTAAACCACAACTACTTAGATTACAATTTACTCATTAAATCTAGAACATAATAGGTATCGAAAACACTTAAGTTATTCATGTAAATACAATAAGACAATTTAATCAATTCACCTAATATAATTTACGTAAAAAAATCCGGGATCAGGCAATTAGTTGATATATACACGGTGCCCGTGTTCTACCAATTATACTTGTTAAATTCACTTTGATTCCTTGTGTCTAATAACAAACAGTTGTGGTAAACAAAATCATAGGAGTTGCATGGGAACTTCAGTACGTGATCAATGGAATTTGTAAGCTCCTCTCGGCGGATAGGCACGTAGATCACATTTATGGAGAGCGAATCAAGTGGCGGATGGTTTGGCCAAGTTGGCTCTTAGGAGTTGTATAGATCTTCCTAATAGGATTAGGCAGTTAGTTTTATTGGATATTTTATGACTTTGTGCTTTTCATAATTGTAAATAATGGATACAACATTATTTTAGGCCGACAAATTTTTCAACGAGGCCTCATGTGCATTGATAAAATAAAGTACAATTTTGGCCAAAAAAGAAATAAAATAATAACAAAACCTATTCACTCTGCAATAAAATATAATTAATATGGCAAAAGTGATGAATTCCACTTTAAGACTTAACAAAACAAATCTTGTTTGCTTTGTATAAATGAATATATAATTGAGGTAATGAAAATACATAATTAAGTTCACAATTTCGAGCAATGAAACTTAACATATATAATCAGGATTTTCCTAAGAAAAACCCATTTGACTATTTCGTAAATATACTTAAACATTGAGATACTGTTTGATATGTGTTCCTTCAAAATTTTCCAATATTTGGGGAATTTTTATGCTCATTCTCATGCAAAATTTCCCATGCAAAGGTTTTATGAAGCTCTATATTCTTCCATCAATTTTACGTTTATCGCTTAATAAAATGCTACTTTTCTTAAGGAAATAAAAAAATAGAACAAAAAATATGTCTGGGATGATTAACTATGTGTTATGGTTTGTGGGTATTCCAAAAATTAGCTCTTAACGACAAAACAAATTATCACCCTAAAAAATAATACCCAAATATTTTAAATTAAATATCTTAAACATCAATTAAACAAATAAAAAATTAAAATATGCTATATATTGGTCATCATTGACATAATTAAAAAAAACAAACGAAAATACTTATCCTCATATATTTCAATTCCCCCAAACATTTAATGGAATGAACAATAGTTCGTTAATAAAAGTTTCAATAAAGTTACATGACAACAAAAAAAAAAAAACATAGAACAAAAGTTATATGACTAATAATTCTCATATGTCCTTTTCAATGAGGCATCCTCCATCTTGATGAAGCATGACATCAATTGTATCTCCATCTTCCATGCCGAGCTGCAACAAGTTTATTTTTACATCAATATTATTTCCATTGTATTCAGCAAAATAAAAATTCATAGTTTATCAAGATGAAAAAATGTAACAATATTTCCCTGTTATTCATTTATTCATTCTATTACAAAATAAATTTTGCTTGTGAGAAATTATGTTGTATAATATTATTAGCACATCACATTAAAACTTCAATGATTCAATACTCAGTGTTTTTCTAAATCATACTACTGTTAATTAAGTTTCACAAATAAGAAGAGTAGTTATTAGTCAAAATTAGTGAGAAGGAAATTTCAATATATTTCAAAGTTTTATGCATATTTATTAGCTTTTAATGGTTGTGTTGCAATCTTAATTAACACTCTTAGGTTGAGAGGATTGGAGATTCCAAAAAAGAAAAACAAATTGATTTAGTATGTATAATTTTATACGGTAAGTTAAGGTTCCTTTGTAAGTAAAAACAAATAATATCTCATTTGAAATTTCAATACATATTTTGAACTTCAATTTAATAATTACCTGAAGTGGGGTGTGACTGCTATTAACCCGTTTCCCGTCGAACAAAAAGACAACAGTCTGGTAGTCCAAACCAATATCTTTGCAAAAACTTTGAAGAAGATAACGTATCTTCTTATCACATACAAATTTGTAATATGCCTCAGTCCCGTCCTACAATTATACCATTCCCAAATAAATGAGTAAAAAAGAAAAAAAATGAAAAATGGATTTATAAAATAATTATGCGAGTATCAATTCATTGTTGTTTTGAGAATGATCTGTGTAAATTTTTCCTTATGGTAAAATCATTAGAAAAAAAGGCATTGCATCTTCTACTTAACACGGTGGGTGACACTAAGTTAGTCATTTTTTTGTTTCTAAGATATTGTAATTAATTCTTAGATATGGTAATTATTTTTAAGATCTCATTATTTATACATTCGGAAGAAAAAAAATATTTAGGGTTTGAAAAAGGTGTTAGATATCTATTTAAAATTTAATTTGTATGTAACGATTTGGATCGACTAGATTGATAAATCATTTATGTGAAAAAATTATATTCGAGACCAAATCACAACAAGGAGACAAAAATGATGGCACAAAAACATGGGTTAGTAAAGTTGAAAACCAATGGAAAAACATACCTGTGACTTAAAGGAAAGACAGATTTTAGCTGGTGCACTTTGTTCTTCTATGACCCTCTTCCCATTGTTATTTTGTTTTGCCATTTTTTAACCCTAAAACTCTTATGTTTGTTTGTGTGTGTTGAGAGCGAGAGACAAATGAGAAGATTGTGTGTAAATTTAACTATATGCGTTGGTGGTATTTATGTTTATTATGTGAAAAATTACAACAATAGTAGTATGACATGATGTAAATGTGATTACAAACATAATTTCTTCAAATACAAGTTTACACAATCTACAAATATATTTGACTAAATACACTGGTCAAATAAATAATTAAGATGTGAAATACTTACTTTTTTTACTCTCTATCAATTACAAGGTCTAGTCACTTTATAATGTATATATGGTAAATCTCCTAAATAGAAAAAAATCTCACATTTATTTTATTTATTTATTATTGGGTACATGATTCATTCTCTTTATAATATTAAATATTCTAACAAAGCGCAATATGTATGGAGCAATCTATTTTTATTATTCTTCCCGACAAACCATGACCCACGTAATATACTTACACTAACTAAACTTAGATATAATGCATCTTGCAAAATAAAATTAATAAAAGCACCATTAATTATCACACACACCAAAGCACACACACGTTGAGCAAATACATAAACCATACAGCCCCAAAAGATCATGTACAACAACATTTATCATCCCAATTATGCACACAAAGTGTAAACACCTTTTCTCAACTTATTAAAAGAGATTCTTACCATTAGTTTCACTAAAACATCGTTAAATAAAATCCAATATTCCTTTATCGGTATTGAGCTGAAGATTCATGATTTAACCAATCATATAATCAATTCATTTATTCATGCACTAATTCGAAGTTATGTTTAAGATATCTAGTTTAAAATATTTATGTGGGTATTACTTTTTAGGATGATTATTTGTTTTTTCTTTAGGGATAATTTTTGGAATACCCACAAACCATAACACATAGTAATCATCTCAAAAATATCTTCTCTTTAACTTTTTTTCTTATGGAAAAGAAGCATTACATTAAGCGACAACGGCAAACCTGATGGAAGAATATAGAGCTTCATAAAATCTTTGCATGAAAGTTTTGCATGAGAATTACCATAAAATTTCCCCAAATGTTTGAAAAAATTAATAGAACGCATATCAAAAATTTCTCAATGTTTAAGTATATTTACGAAATAGTCAAATGGTTTTTGGTTAGGGAAGTCCAAATCAGGTTAAGTTTTCATGCTCGAAATTGTGGCGTTAATCATGTATTTTTTTTACCTCAATTATATATTCATTAATACTAAACGAAAAATAGATTTGTTTTCTTAAGTCTAAAATAAGTATTTGTCAATTTTTCCATATTAATTATTATTATTATTTTTTCATTTTTTTGCACTAAGCATAATTTTTCTTATTTTTTATTTTATTGTTTTGGCCAAAATTGTACTTTTACTTCATGAAGGCACATGCGGGCGTCGTTAAAAACCTTGTCGACCTTGAACAAGGCAAATAGTACCCCCTATTTACAATTACGAAAAGTAAAATGTCCTAAAATATCCACTAAAACTAACTGCAGAATCATACTAGGAACATCTATACTACTGCAAAAACGTAAGTTAGTTTTGTGCGTAAGAGCCAACTTGGCCAAACCGTCTGCCACTTGATTTCGCTCTCGATCAATGTGTTCTACGCCCCTCTCCGGTGAGAGGAGCTTACGAATTTCATTGATCATGTACTGAAGTTTTCATGCTAATCCTATGATTCGATTTACCATAAATTTTGTTAATTAACACAAGGAATCAAAGTGAATTTAACAAAAAGTTGTTAGAACACACGTACCGTGTATATCTCAACTAATTGCCTTATTGTGGATTTTTTTTACATAAAATATATTAGGTGAGTTGCATAAATTGTAGTAAGTATTTACATGAATAACTTAAGTTCTTTCGATACCTATTATGTGCTAGATTTAATTAGTAAATATCCAATCTAGTATTTGTGCTCTAGTTAAGTTTATTTCATGATTTATGTGTGATTACGTCACTTGCGTGATTTTATAAAAATTAATTATTTATCTTATAAAAGTTGTTATGTCGTTACACATATCTAGATAATTAGTAAACTATATTTTCATATGTTCGAGCTTAATTACATAATTTATGTAAAATTGGTATATATTTTACACTAACTATTTACAGGTGAATTTATAGTGTCTCCTATTGCAATATTTTTTGAAATTTTAATTAACACTATTACATAATAATTTTCTACAAATAAATATATATTACATTAGTGCATATAAACATACACACACATGTTTGTGATATATAAATTGATGATATTGTTTATTTGAACATAAATTAGCTAATTTCCATGATCGTCCATATGTTATTTAGTAATTATTTGCATTAATCCTACACTCATGCATGCTTAGTCATTTGAAAGGACATTCTTCCTTTTTTTAACACCTAAATCCACATTTGTTTTCTCTCTTCAATCACCCCCGAAGCACCACCACCTCCGTCGGCCAACACCTTATATGGATTCAAGAAAGTAAATAAAGAAAATAAAAATACAAATCCTATATAACTATATATTTGGACTAAACCAAGAGCACCATCAAGAACACTTGCCCCCTCTCGAGAGAGCGAAAACCTCTCAATTTGACACTCAGACGCTATTTTTCTCCATTCATTTATGATATACCTAATTGGGCCGGCCCAATGGGCCCCCAATTTATCTAATAATAAGGTCCACTACACGAAAGCCCAAGCACTTTCAAAGTAAGGCTTGGGCCCAATAAAGTAAGCCCAACCCAATCAATGACATATAAATAGATGTTTTACTCATTTGTTAAGGTAGGTTCTATTATTAACTAACAATCTAGAGTGTTTATTCTCTCTACTATCTCCACGATCCATACATCTGACTTGAGCGTCGGAGGGGGTTCTGCCGGATCAACCCCCGGCTTAGTTCACGTGTGTTCATTTCGCAGGGACCTTAGGATCATCAAGTTGTTAAGCTACTGATCCGCTTTGCTCTCCCAGCTCGTTTTCTATACTACCCCAGGTGATCTAAGTAATTAGCATCATCATTTTGGTGCCGTCTGTGGGAACGATGCAAACCAGATTACGTCCAACAAGATCCTCCTAAGGCGTCTGCTCGGAGAAAAATGACACAGCTAATAACCTCCCAGTCCGTGGAGGATCTGGCTTGCCACCTCCTCCACGTGCCGTGGATCCGCCTCGCGAGGTTCAGGTGATCCCCCCTCGGGACCCACCACTCGCCGATCCGCCACTCTCTGCTCCTCAAACGGTTCAAATAACCGAGGATGCGCTTCAACGCATGATAGCAGAAGCCTCAACTCGCGCCGCCACCGAAGCCGCCACTCAATATATCGCCACGATGGGGGCAAACGCTCCCAATGTGATACCAGCGCCAGCTCCACCTATGGGGCAACCTATGGCACCACCGCCAGTCCAGAACCAAATAAGTGTCTCCTCCTCCACCTCGGACCCACGGTCCCGAGTGCAGCTATCCACCAATCACAGAGGGGCACAGCCCAGACAGCAACGTCAGCGCTCACCCCCATGGGGGAATGTGTCTCCACAGAGAGTCCATCTCTTTAATGAAGGAGAAGGCGAGGTAAACAGCAGAATGTCTCGCCAAATTCCTTTCCCCCAACCGAACAATCCAACGGGTGAAAGAATGCCCGTCCCAGTAAGACGTAGCCCTTTCACCATAGACATCCTCAACGAGGTATTACCTCAAGGAGTGAAGATCTCGGGGTTACATCAATTTGAAGAGACCACCGATCCACAGGAGCATATAGAGAAATTCAACGCCATGGCAGATTTGTATGGCCCGACGAACGCTGCGATGTGCAAAATGTTCCGCACCACTCTCTCCAAGAGAGCTAGAATTGGTTCAACTCTCTACCCACGAGATCGATTGACACCTTCGCTCGGCTGTCAACACGGTTCACCAACCAATTCGCCATCAACAAGCAGTATGCCAAGACCCCAGCCCACCTTTTCTCTGTAGTACAGAGAGATAACGAAACGTTTCGCAACTACATCAGGCGTTTTGTAGAAGCCGTCCATGAAGTCCCCAGTGTAGGGCAAGATATGCTCTCTAGGATTATGCAACAAAACTTGAAGTCGGGTAGATTCAAAGAATCTATCGCGGAAGGAAACCAGGAAACCTTGAGGAGTTGCTGAACTGAGCTGAGAAATACGTGCGAATAGAGGAAGCTTCTACCCATGCTCCTTCCAAGAGGAAGATGGAATATGATCGACAGGACGTTAGAAGACGAGATGATAGACGTCCACCACCCCCTCCTCAAGGACAATCATCTTCCTCATACAATCGGTTCACTCCGCTAAACACTCGCCTCACTGAAATCCTTCATGTGATAGAACAAAGAGGTTTAGCAGAACCTCCACGTCCTATGCAGCCAAATGCGAAACGAGAAAAGTCGGATCGCTATTGTCGATTCCAAAAGGATAGAGGACATACTACCGCGGACTGTGCACAACTCAAGGTAGCCATTGAAAGATTGATTAAGCAGGGCCACTTAGGCGAGTACATCGATAAGACTCGAAACAGGCGCCGTGATGACTCCCACGCCGAGATAACAATCGAGATCAACCACAACAAAGAGAGGAGGGACGTCATCGGCGAGAACAAGATAACAATGATAATCAACCCACCCGGGGAGTCATTACATTTATCTCCGGAGGACCAGCGGGTGGCGATTCACAAAATGCGAGACGCAACCTTGCTCGGTCACCACGTATGAATCAAGAGCATGCCTCTTCATCCGCATCTATCTACCAGATACATAGACCCGATAATAACATAGTCTTCAACTCTTCGGACCTTGAAGGTCCAGATGAAGATCATGTCGATGCACTAGTAATCACATCGTCGGTGGCCAACTTCTTGGTTAAGAAGATATTAGTGGACGAGGGAAGCTCAGCCGACATCATATACCTCCACGCTTTCAAGCAGCTGGGCATAGATAATGCCCGGTTTAGCCCCATCTCCACGCCCCTAAAAGGATTCACAGGAGAGGGCATTTTGTCCATGGGAGAAGTGGAGTTGCCTGTCTCTTTAGGGGAAAACCCTTGTCGAATCACCAAGATAATCAAATTCCTCATCGTCAACAAGTCGTCCCCCTACAACATCATCCTAGGGAGGCCAGCAATCCGTACATTCAAGTCAGTACCATCCACCTACCATCAGAAGTGGAAATTCCCTACTCCCTATGGAATGGGGGAAGTACTTGGAGATAGACGTCTCGCCCGAGAGTGCTATGCAAGAGCCCTACGAGAACCTTCCAAGAAGCCTAAACCGTCCGGAAGGGGAGACGACACCCAAAAACCCGACAAACGGAAATGGGTCAACGCGATCATTGAGAACGATAGAGAAATCCTCATCAGTGTACCTGACGATAGCATCAAGCTAGCTGCCGTCGAAGAGCTAAACTCATAGAGCTCACACTTGGAGATGAGTCCAAACTCTTATGCATCGGATCCGACTTGGATCCAGAGATGGAGAAGCAACTAATCAAATTCCTGCGACACAATGGAGACATGTTCGCTTGGAAAGCTCAAGATTTGTCAGGCCTTCCCCCTCAAGTATCTCTGTATCGGCTCAACGTCGACAAAAGGATGAAGCCGATTAAACAAAGAAAGCGGACATTCGGTCCCGAACGCAACAAACACATCAAGGCGGAAGTGGCGAAGCTTCTAGAGGCAGGTCATATACGACCAGTTCAGTACCCTGAATGGTTGTCGAACGTAGTACTCGTTCCCAAGCCCGGTGGCAAGTGGAGGTTATGCGTGGACTTCACTGACCTCAACAAAGCTTGCCCGAAAGACCCTTTTCCTCTACCAAGAATCGACCAACTCATCGATTCGACCTCATGATGCGAGCTCCTCAGTTTCCTTGACGCATATCAAGGATATGACCAAATCTTACTCGCCCCGGAAGACCAAGAGAGGGCCAGCTTCGTCACAGACCAAGGCATCTACTACTATCAAGTCATGCCTTTCGGATTAAAAAACACGGGAGCTACTTACCAACGTCTAGTGAACGCAATGTTCGCAGATCAGATAGGTAAGAATATGGAGGTGTACATCGACGACATGCTCGTCCAAAGTGTCAAGGTCTCGGACCACTTAACCGATTTGGATAAGTGTTTCGCCACCCTGCGAAAATATAAGATGAAGCTCAACCCCCTCAAATGTTCATTCGGAGTTCGGGGAGGCAAATTTTTGGGATATATGATTTCGCAGCAGGGTATCAAAGCTAATCCCGTGAAAATCGAAACAATCACCTCCATGGCTCCACCAACATCTATCAAGAAAGTCCAACAGTTTAACGGCTGTTTAGCATCCCTGAAAAGGTTCATTTCAAGGTCAGCGGTCAAGGCTCTCCCCTTCTTCAAGATTTAAAGGGGAGGAAAAAAGTTTGAATGGGATGAAGCATGTCAAAAGGCATTCATCGAGCTGAAGTCATATCTTGCATCACCACCCTTGCTTACAAAACCTCAGCCTGGAGACACCCTCTTGTTGTACTTAGCTACCTCAGCTGACGCCATCAGCGCAGTCCTCATCCGAGATGGAGGAAAAGGTCACCAACCCATATATTACATTAGTCGCGCCCTTCAAGGAGCCGAACAACGCTATACAAATATGGAGAAGCTCGCTCTCGCCCTTATTAATGCAGCTCGAAAACTCCGACCTGACTTCCAATCACATCAAGTGGTGGTTCTCACCAATTACCCCCTGAAGCAGATATTAAGGTGTCCCGAGACATCTGGGCGACTAGCCAAATGAGTGATAGAGCTGAGTGAGTACGGGGTAGAATTCAGACCCCGCCCCGCCATCAAGGCACAAGTCTTGGCCGACTTTTTAGTAGAAATGACCTCAGTAGAAGAGAGCACCTCTCTCCCCACTTGGTCCGTCAACGTTGATGGATCTTCCACAACCATAGGAGGTGGCGCGGGTATCGTACTAACGAACCCTGACGGAGATGAATTCGAATATGCTCAACGATTCGAATTCACAGCTTCAAACAATGTCGCTGAGTATGAAGCACTGATAGCAGGACTCCGTCTCGCCTTAGCAGCCGAAGCGCGTAAGCTCCTAATCCAAAGCGACTCTCAGCTCGTCGTTAACCAGGTACTTGGAATTTACGAGACCAAAGAAGACTCCATGGCCAAATATTTGGCTCTCACGCACACTCTGTTATCCAAATTCGAGAGCTACGAGATAAGACAAGTACCTCGCTCCAGTAACATCAATGATGACAAATTAGCTAGGCTTGGAAGCTCCATGGAAAGCATCGGAAGTCGTAAGGTGACGCTCTTCACTTCACCTCAGCCGGAGATAACTTCAACCAGTGAAGGACAGTACAACGAGGAGGATGAACCATGCTGGTTCACTCCAATCATAAAGTATCTCAAGAAAAGAGAACTCCTGATACGAACCACGCCAACATCGTGACGAGACCCGATATCAATACTTCGGATTTCAAATCCCGGACCGTCCAAAAGAAGGAATCAAAAGGTGGAACCGCGACCCATTGCCTATAAAGAGGCAAGAGCCTTGGTATGTGAAGACGCCACAATCGACTGCGGAAGATCGATTGATAAGTCGAGGTGAACAAACGAAATCCACCGTAATGTTCGAACGGTTCATAAAGAACCAAACGAGAATATTCTCAATTAAATCATCAAAAATCGTCCATTAAAATCAGCCAAATTGGCTAAATATTTATAAGATTAAAAAAAGACTCATTTTTCACAAGGAAAATGACTTTTACCTAATCTATAATAAGGAAACTAATAAATAAGAAAATCCTAGCCATAACTAACTGTACAATAATATAAAATAATAAGTCCTAAAATAAAAACTTAATTTAATAAAATCTAAACTCCAAATATGAATTCAATGATATGATCCTAAATACATCCAACACGAAGAATTGGAAGACAAGGAAGAGGAAAATTCGTTGGACAAGTCGAATTTCATGCATCCCGAAAAGTCCCGTATAATTCTGGCAGAGTACACTATTTGGCTTTTACGTTCTCATCTGAAGTCCAATTAAGATGATTCGAATTGCTACGGAAAGCCAACTTAAAAATCTAAAACTTTGCTGTTTTGATCCGAGAAAGATTCGGTGTGGAGGAGGTCAGAAATCGAGCTTGAAGTGAAGACACGTGCACAGCCAAATGTCTACTCGAGTTATGAAGAATGTTCGTGTCGTCTACTTGATATTTCGAGTTTAGATTTTATTATATTACGTTTTTATATTAGGTTTATAATATTTATATTATTTTAGAGTTAGTTATGGCTAGGATTTTCTTATTTATTAGTTTCCTTATTATAGATTAGGTAAGAGTCATTTTCCTTGTGAAAAAGGAGTCCTTTTCCTTGTGAAAAAAGAGTCCTTTTCCTTGTGAAAAAAGAGTCTTTTTAGATCTTATAAATATGTAGCCAATTTGGCTGATTTTTAATGGACGAAATTTAATGGTTTAATTGAGAGTATTCTCGTTTGGTTCTTTATGAACCGTTCGAACATTACGGTGGATTCCGTTTGTTCACCTCGACTTATCAATCGATCTTCCGCAGTCGATTGTGGCGTCTTCACATACCAAGGTTATTGCCTCTTTATAGGCAATGGGTCGCGGTTCCGCCTTTTGATTCCTTCATTTGGACGGTCCGGGATTTGAAATCCGAAGTATTGATATCGGGTCTCGTCACGATGTTGGCGTGGTTCGTATCAACTCCCAACTGATCTCACTGAAGCACGCAAGTTGAAAACAAGAGCCGCTCGCTTCGTTATAGTGGGAGAAGAATTGTACAAACGAGGATTCTCATTCCCCTATCTCAAGTGCCTCGACCCAACCACAGCAAATTACGTACTTCGAGAAGTACATGAATGTATCTGCGGAAATCACTTGAGCGGGAGAACCTTAGCTCTCAAACTACTGAGGCAAGGTTACTACTGGCCAACAATGCATAAAGACGCAAGAAATTAGTTCGGAGGTGTAAGCCTTGCCAAGAGCATGCCAATGTCCCTCACCTGCCAGCGGCATTAATGCAACCGATTGACAGCCCCATCCCTTTCGCCCAATGGGGAATGGATCTAGTTGGACCATTCCTGCCCGCCACGGGAGGGCGCAAATTCCTCATTGTAGCAGTGGATTACTTCACCAAATGGGTGGAGGCTGAACCCTTAGCACGCATCCGAGAAGAAGAAGTCATCCAATTCCTATGGAAGAGCATCATATGTCGCTTTGGGATCCCACGTTCCATTATTTCAGATAATGGAACCCAATTTTGCGGCGACAAAGTGAAGAATTGGTGCCTCGGCTTGGACATCAAACAGTTCTTCACATCCGTAGCTAATCCACAAGCTAACAGCTAGACGGAGGTCACGAATCGCACCATACTCCAACACCTTAAAACAAGGCTTGGAAGTGCCAAAGGGAAGTGGGTGGAAGAATTTCCTAGCGCCCTATGGGCTTATCACACAACCCCACGAACAGCAACCGGAGAGTCGCCCTTTAATCTGGCGTTCGGTACAGAGGCTATCGCACTCGTTGAAATCAGTGAACCATCTTGGAGAATCACCAACTATGATCCAGCAGCTAACGAAGAAGCTATGCGGGGAAGCCTGGACCTCGTAGATGAGCTACGAGAGATCGCATGCATCCGGCAACAGATGTATAAATCACGCATGGCCAAGGCCTATAACTCAAAGGTCCGCCCTCGATCCTTTCAAGTTGGAGATTTAGTCATCCAAAAAGCTGAAGTCTCGCACCCCATTGGTAAGCTCGATCCAAAGTGGGAAGGATCATATATAATCACAAAAGTGGTCAACACTGGAGCATATCGTCTCGAGAACCCTGACGGACACCCTATACCCAGAACTAGGAATATAGGGAACCTCAGACGGTTCTACGCTTAAGGTATACATCTACCTTACTTAAGATCCATTGAAGTTACCACCCATACCCATCTTATACAAAAATTTCTTACAAATTGTTACCCCTGCAGGTTCCGCGACCTTCCACGTTACTCGTCTTGCAAAACTATCCCTACATGCGAGGGTAGTCTCTACTTCATGACGAGGTGCGTAAACATCCGACCTAAACTGGGGGGCTAGTAATTTTACTTACATCAGCAATTCATAATCACATCTCATCATCTTCTTACAGATTGAGAACCAATTACGAGGGGATGCATATTACTCATCAATGGCCCAAAGAGCGAAGACACTTCATACCACATCGCCAAGGGTAACAATACTCCCACTAAAATATATCACACGCATGCTCTTGTATACTCTTACTAACGTGATAAAATAATTCCACTAACATGCATGATCACACAGCAAATCACAACAACTCACGAGTTGATTTCATATCTCGGAGTGCGAGGAAGAAAAGCAATCCCCATAGTAGGGTACGTAAATTGTAGTACACATCACCCCAGCTTCAATTACTAAGTCTTCAGTACAAGTATTTAAACAATGTTTTTCTCAACTATACTTTTCAAGCATAGAGACGCCAAAGGAATTCAATCTACCATCAACACAGCGAAAACGAGTACAAGGAAGACGTGGAAGAAAAACAAGTTTAGTAAAATCATTTAGAAGAATTTTTTTAATCAACTTATTTGCTTTTGTAATAGTTATTTCCCTTCGCCTCACGTAGGCCTATGACATTCGAAAGTTATTTCCCTTCGCCTCACATAGGCTTGTAACAATTCTCCTTTGCTATCATTGAATAAATCACAATTTTTGCTTTACTCTCTGTGCCGTTACATCTATACAAATTACCTCTTACCATGAGTTCAATTCAATACAACCCTACAAACACTTAGAGAGGTTTAGATAATCCATATAGCCTGGTCAGCTGGATTATCTAGGTCCCTTTATTTGTTTCACAAGGTGTTACTTTTAAAACGTGGCCACAGACAAATATATTTAAGACCCACGCGGTCCGAACAATGGGCACGACCCTTAACAAAAACCTTGGGAGACTGATCCCCTCCTCAAGTACATCGCGTACAATGCTAAATATAAATACACATTAGCAACGCATTAAATTCTTGACAATGACATAATAAATAATTCAAGATATCAAACTTCAAATGTGAAATAATGAAGAAATTCAAACGAAATAGTAGAGGACATACCCATCTACATCAGCAATAAAAACAAACTAAGAAATCTATAGAAAATAATAAATAAAAGAGTTTCTCTATCCCAGCAAATCAGTCTTAACTCCCCCACCACGGGCGGAAGACGCCCCCACAGCGGGGTCATCAGCAAGCATGTCATCAACGAGCTCTGTGCCCGTCTCGTTGACATCTGCCTCATCCTCCTCTTCATCTGATATACCAGCTTCCATCCCACGAATGACCCTCTCACTGATACCACCCGCCTCGCGAAGGTATTTGCGACAGGCACGTACTAATGGCTTATAGACCACAGCCAAAGCATGTTCCTCAATCATAGCAGCACACTCAGCACTACCTCGGAAGCCAAGCTTGGTTTCCTCCACGAGGGACTCCTTATAAGCAGCACCACCTGAAGTCGCGAGGAACCTCTTCCCCGTCGCCTTCTCAACTTCGTACTTCTCTTTGAGCTGGTCATAGCACTCGTTCAACTTCTGAACATCATCCTTATACGCCATCCCCTCACCTCGGATAACCTCGAGCTCATCTGACCTCTGAGCAAGCTCCTCTGTCCTCTGAGCAAGCTCTTCCGTCCGTTGAGCATGATCGGACCGCGCCATCTCCAACTAGCTTCAAAGTTCGTCCTCACGCGCCTGACTTCGAGCCCGCTCCTCTTCCTTCCTAGCTTCCACGTTCCCATCTTGCTCCATGAGATATCTCCAAGTCGCTACCAACTAAAAAATAATAATAATAATAATAATAATAATAATGATAATAATAAAAATAAAAATAATATTTTACACGATAAAGAGAGGAAGTAAACGTAAAATGTTGTTTTAAAATAGACAAGTACTTACCCGGCATATATCCCCACCAGCCAACTCCAACATGTGAGAAGGGCCCTTACCAGACATCCGAGCACGGTCGTACTCCCGAACGAACCCCTCGGTACTCAACATCGGCAAATCACGGTCCGACACATCCCAATACGACTCCTTCCCTTCACGATTCACGCCTAAGGTAAACAACTGTTTCCCTGCCCCACCATGGAAAGCATACGTCTCCTCAAGGTCTACCCGTGGACGCTTTGGCACAGCCACATATTCAATATCTACCGTCTTTCCCATGCCACGGTCTCTCGTAAATGTACGCTCCTCCACTTCACCAGCACAACTACGGTCGTCTTCGATCACTCGAGGAGTCTCTACATGGACCGTCTCACGAGGCAAACCACCCGAAGAAACTCCCAACGTAGAGGGAACCTTCTTTGCTACCATTTTCGACGTCCCATTCGCCTTAGCTCGAAGTGCCGCAAAGGTAATACTCCCATCTACAAAGGAAAACAACCACATAAGAGACCTGAGATAAAAAAAATAAAAAAATAAAAAAATAAAAAAAATAAAAAAAATAAAAAACAAAAAAATAAAATAAAAATAAAATAAAATGTCCACACGACAAAAGGATATATGGTGCTGACCATCCGGTATCAAACACCTTGGATCAAACTCCACATCACACAGCCTAGACTCTTCAATCCTCTTCGCCATATTCGCAGTAATCTTGAAACTCTCGCACGTAGGCTTCCAAACTAGGGGGCGTCGAAAGTGGGAGCTCTCACATAAAACAACTGGGATTTCCATTTCCCCAAAGACAACTTCACACTCTTCAAAAATTGATATGGAACACGAGGATGAACGCAAAAGAACGGCAGCTTAGTGGGCCGATGCAATGTAAATAGTGCCTTAAACAAACTCACAGTAGCAGGCAGACCTACTCGAGACACTCTATGGTAAAACGCCTTGAACATCAGAACCCCAGTCGGGGTTAGCTGACTATACCCTATCTTAAATTCCTCGTCAATCTTCAACAAGTCGGATGCGGAGTAATTTGAGATGTACACGTCACGTACGCCAAGAAAACAGTATGAAACCCATCGGGAGGGGAATACAAACGGTCGCCCTTCTCGGGCAACACCAACTCGATATTTCTTGGCGCCCCAACTAGTCGACGAATTGACTGCAAATGCTCTTCCATCAGCACACTGTCAAAATCGAGAAAGTTCAAATTGATAGGCTTAATCTTCTTTTGCCTCCTCGTATCAATTTCAACATCACCCAACGGAATATCATCTTCCTCCTCCACTTCCACAATCGGATCAACTTCACTACTCGGCACCGCATGATCACTCGACGAATGCGATTGATTAGAATCATCACTATCACTCCCAAAATCCACGATTTGGCGTCGAGAATAACGACTACTAGTACCAACCCCATCTACATCATCCGCAACTTTAGCACTCGGTCCTACGTCGTCGCTCCAAGATTCAATAGCTTCTCGCCGTCCGAAACTACCCCCGTTTAATACACCAAGTGCATCAACACACTCGGCAATTCGCCCATCGATTTCACCCGAATCGGGCCGAAAACGGTGCTCTAATGCGCGCGCGTGACCCCAATAGGGGCTGATTCACGTGCGCGCGCGTCATCAGCCTACACCGGAACACGTGCCCCCTCCCCACTGGCCCATTCGCGCGCGTCACACTCACCCAGCACATCCGACGCGCGCGCGCGTTGCTTGGGAAGCGCGCCCAACTTCGGCACTTTAACTGCCACGCGCGCGCGTCTCTCATTCCCAGCGCCCGACGCGCGCGCGCGTGGCTCGGCTCCCGTACCCGACGTGCGCACGTGGCTTCCTCCCATTGGGCCACGTGTGCTGGAATCTCTCTCTCTCCTCTTCTCAGCAGCCGTGCCAGCCTCCAACTCGATGGCTCGGCTCGGCTTCCCTCTAGCCTCGAAGCGCGCGCTCTCACACATTTTAGGGCGGCTAAAAGCGCGGCTTGAGCCGACATCTGCATCCAAGCCATCTACTATGTGCATCTCCCCAAAAATTCGGGCACCTTCTACCGCAGATCCGATTTTCACACCCGATACTACAAGCTTCTCGCATCCAATATCCACCGTACCAAAAGTTTTCTCGCCCCCTTCAACCGGATCTCGAAGTTTAATTCGCAAGGATTTAGATTTAATCGGATTCGACATGACCAATATTTTTCTCCGAAAAAACAATCAAGAAAAAAAAAAATCTACTCTACCACAAATTTTTTTTAGAGAAGCAAGAGCAGAGCAGAAGACCACAAGTTAAAAATACTTACCCATATTTATTACGCAGGAGGTTGAAGTTTAATTCTTTCCACCGCAAAAGGAGTCTATTTATCTGGCCCTGGTATATTATTTAAAACCCTTACATATATACCTCGCTGCCAAATAAATACGATTATCCCTTATTTAATTAAGGAGATCAATTCAACGCCAACGGAAACTATTTTAACCACGTCAAATTTAACTCTCGACACGATCTGGAACCTATTCGACAAGTCTCCCACCCCGACTCGAGAGTTGGGGAGCTTAATGATATATATACCTAATTGGGCCGGCCCAATGGGCCCCCAATTTATCTAATAATTAGGTCCACTACACGAAAGCCCAAGCATTTTCAAAGTAAGACTTGGGGCCAATAAAGTAAGTCAACCCAATCAACGACATATAAATAGATGTTTTACTCATTTGTTAAGATAGGTTCTATTACTAACCAACAATCTAGAGTGTTTATTCTCTCTACTATCTCCACGATCCATACATCTGACTTGAGCGTCGGAGGGGTTTCCGACGGATCAACCCCCGGCTTAGTTCACGTGTGTTCATTTCGCATGGACCTCAGGATCATTAAGTTGTTAAGCTACTGATCCGCTTTGCTCTCCCAGCTCGTTTTCTATACTACCCCAGGTGATCTAAGTAATTAGCATCATCAATTTAGTTATTTTTCCATTCACTTAGTTAGTTTGGATTTGGAGATACCTCTTAAAGAGGTAACATTTCATTAAAGAAAATAGCTTCCATTTCCATTCTTTTATTCCACATAAGTCCTTATTTCTTTTGAAGGTTTTCTTTTGGCTGAATCGTTTTCCTCTTTCATCTTTAGGTAAGAAATTATAGATTTCTTTATGCAATTAAATAGTATCATATTATGAGAAGGATTTTCCAAAATAATTTAAAATATTTTTATGCATTTTGAAAATAAGAGCATTTTGCTTGAAATTTGAAATTATGTGCTAACCTTTAATGTTTCTTTCATGCATGTCTATTATATGTTCATAATATGTGAATCTATGTTTTTCTTGGTTAAAAAATTGAAGATTTCAAATTATTGCAGGAAAAAAATGTATTGATTATAAGATTTGTTAAATCATGAATCTTTAACTCAATACCAATAAAGTGTTTTTGGATTTTATTTAAGGGTGTTTTAATGAAAATAACGGTAAGAATCTCATTTAATAAGTGGAGAAAAAGTGTTTTCACTTAATGAGCATAATCTGGATGATAAATGTTATTGTATATGACCTGTCGAGGTTGTATGATATATTTATGTGTTTGCTCAACGTGCAAAGTGTGTTGTGTGTAAGCATTGGTGTGTATGATACTTAATGGTGATTTGATAAATATAGATTTTGCTAGATGCATTAGATTTCAGTTTAGTTAGTACAACTTGAGTACGTGGGCTATGGTTTGTCGAGGAAGAATAATAAAAACAAGGGCAAATGGCAAAAAGGGACATGGCAATGGACTTAAATGCACATTGGTCAACAAAAAAACAGTCTTCAAATAAATCCATCCCCATATCTTTAGTCTAAATACCCTCCATAACATATTTTTAAACAAATATATCACATTAAGCCCATTTTAATATTTTTTTTGCAAAAAAATATTTTTTTTAATAAAAAAAGAAAATTTCTGAAAAAAAAAATTCTGGAAAGATTCCAGCGTTGGCTTTTTTTTTAACTTTTTTTTTCTGAATTTTTTTTTCCGCCAGCCAACCGCTGGCCTTCGGCGTTGATTTTTTTTTTTAAATTTTTCTTTTTCTTAAAAAAAATATTTTAATTAATATTACTGTCTTGGCTGCTAAATCACGTACTGTCTCAGACAGTAATATTTTGAATATTATTTTACCAAGTAGTAATATTACTGTGCCAAACAGTAATATGATTGCATGAGACAGTAATATTACGATCGGAGACAATAATATTATGGTCCGATTCGGTAATATTATAGTCAAAGACAGCAAAAATGCAGGCCAAGACGATAAAATTAATTAATACAGTAATATTGCTATCTCATACAGTTAAATTACTGTTGGAGACAGTAATTTAGCAGTTAAGACAGTAATATTAATTAAAAATAATTTTTTTTAAGAAAAAAAAACAAAAAAAAAAAGTTAATTAACAGTTAAGTTATTGTCCCCGTTAGTTAAATAACTGTTGGAGACAGTAATTTAGCAGCCAAGACAGTAGTACTGATTAAAATATGTTTTTAACGAAAAAAAAAAAGTCAATTAACAATTAAATTGTTGTCTCTGATAGTTAAATAAGTGTTGGAGATAGTAATTCAACAGCCAAGACAATAATAATAATAATTAAAATATTCTTTTTAAGAAAAAAAAGAGTCAATTAACAGTTAAATTATTGTCTCCGATAGTTAAATAACTATTTGAGACAGTAATTAAGCAGCCAAGACAGTAATATTAAATAAAATATTTTTTTAAGAAAAAATAAAATAAAAAACAATTATAAAAAAAAGGGTTCACTTTGGTATCTTATTGAACAAAAAGGGTGTTTCTCCGTTGATCAAGAATTTCGATTTTCGGGAAGTATCATGATCATCCAATAAGAAGGGTTTCCATTTTTTCAAATGAATAATTTGAAGACCTATTGATTCTAACAACTGATAGCAGAGTTGATAATTCGGACCTTTTAATTTATAGATGTAGATCTCGGACCTATGAATGTGGATATTCCCGAAACTCACACAGAAAAAAGGAAGTGAGTTAGATAAAAAGAAAAGCAACTTGGGCAAAAAAAGAAGTGACTTGTTTCGAGAAATCTATCGATCAATTCCGATTCTTTTTTTTTCTCTTGATTCTTTTCCGATCGAGATGTATAAATCATGTTCATGGATTAACGAAAATGTGTAAAAGCTCTATTTTCCTCTGCCATTTTATGAGTCTCTTCCTTTTTTGTGTATGGGATCGCCACTCCCTTTGGCAACATCCACTAATTCAGAATTTAATTTGAAAGTCATATTTCGACCCGGGCGTTTTCGGGATGCCGCTAATAACCAACGAATGGCAAGTGCTTTTCCTTGTGTGGATCCTATTTCAATGGGAACTTGATGAGTCGATCCACCTACACGTCTTGCTTTTACTCCTAGATCGGGAGTTACTCGATGTATTGCTTGATGTAAAACAGATAGTGGATTTGTTTCTGTCTTTTGTTGAATTATTTTCATGGCTCGATAGATAATTTGATAAGCCAATGATTTTTTTTCCGTGTTTCAGAATACAGTTAACCAACATGTTAACTAATCAATTACGATAAATTGGATCGGATTTTGCTGTTTTTTCTTCTGCAGTACCTCGACGTGACATGAGAGTGAAAGGAGTTTAAGAATCAGTTTTATTTTTATAAGGGCTAAAATCACTTATTTTGGGTTTTTTACCCCATATTGTAGGGTGGATCTCGAAAGATATGAAAGATCTCCCTCCAAGCCGTACATACGACTTTCATCGAATACGGCTTTCCGCAGAATTTTGTATGTATCTATGAGATCGAGTATGGAATTATGTTTACTCACTTTAAAATATGTTGTGGTAATTGTGTTGATTATTGTCCAACAAATTGTTTATCAATGACTGAAGAATATGAACTTTCTACTTATGATCGTCACGAATTGAAATCAAATTGCTTTAGGTCGGTTACCAATGTCAATAATTGACGATTACACTATTCGAACAATTTCTTCGAATTCACCTCAAATAAAAAATGTATAATACCCTTGATTCATAAAAAATTTACAAATTTCAAATAGCTTTTTCGGATCTAAAAAAAGGAAGGGGATTTTTATTTGGTGAATTAAAAAAATGGTTGGTGGGGGAAAATTGTAAGTTCATTTTGATTGAAAATTGATTTATATTCGAATAATAAATTTATAAAAAATAGAAAGTTTCAACCTCTACTTTCGATAGGCGAATAACTATATCTACATCAATCCAAGCTACCTCCATTTAAGTTTTATTCAATTAAAAATTATCCTAAAAAATATGATAACTTATTTTTTTGTTCGGGTGAGGTCAACAAAGGCA
Source organism: Erythranthe guttata (assembly GCF_056151865.1). Classification (NCBI taxonomy): domain Eukaryota; kingdom Viridiplantae; phylum Streptophyta; class Magnoliopsida; order Lamiales; family Phrymaceae; genus Erythranthe; species Erythranthe guttata. The sequence continues at coordinate 6,711,186 of NC_142539.1, read as the reverse complement.
TGAAATATTTAGATTTTTTTCTATAAAATTAAATGGATTTACCTGGACCAATACATGATTTTCTTTTAGTCTTTCTGGGATCGGGTCTTATATTAGGAAGCGGATAGCTCGTAATGTTGCGTCTCTTCCGAGACCGAAACCTTTTATCATGACTTCTACTCGTTGCATACCTTGATCTACGATTGTACGAATAGCATTTGTTGCTGCCATTTGAGCGGCAAAGGGTGTTTCCCTTTTCTTACCCTTGAATCCAGAAGTATCGGCCGAGGACCAGGAAACCACCCGACCCCGTACATCTGTAATCGTTACAATAGTATTATGTGTTTGTGTGTGTCTATATGTGTGTGTGTGTGTGTGTGTGTGTGTGTGTGTGTGTGTGTGTGTGTGTGTGTGTGTGTGTGTGTGTGTGTGTGTGTGTGTGTGTGTGTGTGTGTTTATGCACTAATGTAATATATATATATATATATATATATATATATATATTTATTCTTAGAAAATTATTATGTAGTAATATTAATTAAGATTTCATAAATTATAAAATATGAGACAAAGTAAATTCACCTATAAATATTTAGTGTAAAACATGTAATAATTTTACATAAGTCATTAATTAAGATCCAACAAATGGAAATAAAGTGAACAAATTATTTAGATATGTGCAACGCACTTAAAGACTCTTATAAGACACATCATTAATTTTCATAAAATTCACATGCGTCACATAATCAAACATAAATCGTGAAACGAACTTATCTAGACCAGAACTACTTAGATTACAATTTACTCATTAAATCTAGGACATAATAGGTATCGAAAACACTTAAGTTATTCATGTAAATACAATAAGACAATTTAAGCAATTCACCTAATATAATTTACGTAAAAAAATCCGGGATCAGGCAATTAGTTGATATATACACGGTGCCGGTGTTTTACCAATTATACTTGTTAAATTCACTTTGATTCCTTGTGTCTAATAACAAACACTTGTGGTAAACAAAATCACTTGTGGTAAGCTCCTCTCGGCGGATAGGCGCGTAGATCACATTTATCGAGAGCGAATCAAGTGGCGGATGGTTTGGCCAAGTTGGCTCTTAGGAGTTGTATAGAGATATTCCTAGTAGGATTAGGCAGTTACTTTTATTGGATATTTTATGACTTTGTGCTTTTCATAATTGTAAATAAGGGATACTACCTTATTTAAGGCCGACAAATGTTTCAACGAGGCCACATGTGCATTCATAAAATAAAGTACAATTTTGGCCAAAAAATAAATAAAATAGTAACAAAACCTATTCACTCTGCAATAAAATATAATTAATATGGCAAAAATGATGAATTCCACTTTAAAACTTAACAAAACAAATCTTGTTTGCTTTGTATAAATGAATATGTAATTGAGGTAATGAAAATACATAATTAACTTCACAATTTCGAGCAATAAAACTTATAATATATAATCAGGATTTTCCTAAGAAAAACCCATTTGACTATTTCGTAAATATACTTAAACATTGAGAAACTGTTTGATATGCGTTCCTTCAAAATTTTACAATATTTGGGGAAATTTTATGCTCTTTCTCATGCAAAATTTCCCATGCAAAGGTTTTATGAGGCTCTATATTCTTCCATCAAGTTTACGTTTATCGCTTAATAAAATGCTACTTTTCTAAAGGAAATAAAAAATAGAACAAAATATATGTTTGGGATGATTAACTATGTGTTATGGTTTGTGGGTATTCCAAAAATTAGCCCTTAACGACAAAACAAATTATCACCCTAAAAAATAATACCCAAATAGTTTAAATTAAATATCTTAAACATCAATTAAACAAATGAAAAATTAAAATATGCTATATATTGGTCATCGTTGACATAATTAAAAAAACAAACGAAAATACTTATCCTCATATATTTCAATTCCCCCAAACATTTAATGGAATGAACAATAGTTCTTTAATCTAAGTTTCAATAAAGTTACCTGACAACAAAAAAAAACATAGAACAAAGGTTATATGACTAATAATGCTCATATGCCTTTTCAATGAGGCATCCTCCATCTTGATGAAGCATGACATCAATTGTATCTCCATCTTCCATGCCGAGCTGCAACAAGTTTGTTTTTACATCAATATTATTTCCATTGTATTCAGCAAAATGAAAATTCACAGTTTATCAAGATGCAAAAATATAACAATATTTCCCCGTTATTCATTTATTCATTCTATTTCAAAATAACTTTTGCTTGTGAGAAATTATGTCGTATAATATTATCTGCACATTACATTAAAACTTCAATGATTCATTACTCAGTGTTTTTCTAAATCATACTACTGTTAATTAAGTTTCACAAATAAAAAGAGTAGTTATTAGTCAAAATTAGTGAGAAGGAAATTTCAATCATTACATACAGACCTATATATTTCAAAGTTTTATGCATATTTATTAGCTTTTAATGGTTGTGTTGCAATCTTAATTAAACACTCTTAGGTTGAGAGGATTGGAGATCGCATAAAAGAAAAACAAATTGATTAAGTATGTAAAATTGTATACGGTAAGATAAGGTTCCTTTGTAAGTAAAAACAAATAATATCTCATTTGAAATTTCAATAAATATTTTGAACTTCAATTTAATAATTACCTGAAGTGGGGTGCGACTGCTATTAACTCGTTTCCCGTCGAACAAAAAGACAACAGTTTGGTAGTCCAAACCAATATCTTGTTAGAGTAGGTGACCAACAAGCCAGCTTTTGGTTGTGGTCTTTCGTATTTATTATTGTAATAAACGAACCTTTATTTCGTATTAATGATAAAACACCTTGGCATTCTATATCTTTGTCCCTTTGTCACAAGCATAGATATAGTCCTTACAGTTATTACAAGTACTAGTAATTGATCGTTAGGATCGTGAGATATTTACTTAAGTATTATAACTGTTAAACGTGTTCCTAGTCGAAGGGTTACGCCACTAATGAGGATATCGGCCTTTCCCATTGAGACTAGCACTTAGTGTATGTGTACTGCATCTCATCAGTTAACGGTATTGTGATATCGGCATGCATAAGTGGGTGCTCGTAAGTTGACGAGTTCACTGAACTCCCTCACCCTAGAAATCTCTAAGTGGTTCCCAATAATCGAGTAGAGATATCTATGGTATAGTTGTACACCATTAGTCCTTATGACCTAGACATCACCGTGACTTCACTAGAGGACCAGCTGTATCGTGACCTGTCCCTGAGTTCCACCGAGGACCATCCCAAGGGCCAGTGTTCGTGCAGTCCGAAATCTAGTGGGAGGTCTGTGCATTGTAGTCGGGGATTCGATCGCTAGAATAGTCTTGGATGTCCTGTGTGTTCTGAAAGTTTGTAATCATTCTAAGTCTCTGGCCAGAGCTAACTAAGTGATGATTAGAGAATTCGATTCTCTAAGTCATGCACGTGACGATTACAACACTTGGAACGATCGCACCGTCATCGAACATATAAAGAGGTCTCGATGAACCAATGCCTCTAGTTCGATCGGGACATATGTATCGAACGGACCGTACTGTACGTTAACTATATCTGAAGGTTCTTGCAGGCACTTCATTTGTATCTAGGGAATCATGACGCGTAGTTGCTCGACGCCAATCTTGATTCGTTGGGTGATTAAGGTGAAACGAGCTTCATCTTAATCGTAACTCTAAGGGACGAGTTTTGACCACAAAGGGTTGTGGGCCCACGGCTAGCTTACACCTGAACCATCGAGGGTCACACTGCTCGTGCACATGAGATCTTTGAATAAACGGTCAGAGATAAAATAGTTTATCTTTGCATGATTGGAAGTCAATATGATTGGATCCAACATTTGTAATTTGGAATTATGAATGAGAATAAGAAAAGGAAATGAATAGGCGAACGTATTAGTGAACTTTCTAAATCGGGAAGTTTCCAAATTTAGATAGTGCACTGAACTAGGGTTTCCACTTTTGGAAAGTTGGAAATTGAGAGTTGGCACTCGTAATGACGAGGATATTATAATGATTCCGAAATTGTAATCATTGGATTTTTCCGATCATTGAATTGAGAGAGACGAGCAAGTAAAAGGAACTAACGAGCTTAAGCTGTTGGGCCCGGTCCAACTTAAGCCCGTTAGGGTTTTATGCAAGGGACTATAAATACTTGATTTATAGGCCTTGCACAAAAACACAAGACCTAATCAAAACCCTAGCCGCTCACCTCTCTCTCTCTCGGCCTCTCTCCCGCGGCCATCACCGGCGCCGTCGCCGGAACCTCGCCGGAATCGGCCGTTCATTGGCCGATTGCTTTGGTAGTTTCTTTCCTTCTTTTTTTCTTCCGTTTTTCTAACTATTACGTGTCTAGTGCCACGTGTTTAGTAGATCGAAGTGTACGAGGTGAAATCCGAGAGGAGGAAGATCGAAGATCGAAGAACCAAGGAGCAACACACGAGCCGAAGCCGCACGCGATCCCACGCGCCACCCGAAGACCGCGCGTGAGATACACGCGCCGCCGTGGCCGTCTCGCCGCTGCTGCCGTTGCATCGCTGCTGCCCCGGATTGTACGGATTGGTTTCCGTAGCAATCTCGACTTGCTTAGCGCTCCTACCTCACGCTTCAAGAGGTAAACACACGAATCTCATGTTTCGATTCGTTTACGTTTAAACTAAATATTCATGTTTGCTTTCGAATGATTTTATGTGATTATGTGTAATCGTTTTAATCGTTGCGAGCATGTTAGTTGGTTTAAACGCGAGCATGTTAATTGGTTTAAATTCAGTTAAACATTTTAGCATGTATGTTGTTTTTAATTTCGTTGGAAGCGCAAAGGTACGCAATTAATTGATTCATATTATCGGGCATGTGTTTATGTGCTTTAAATTCGTTTAATTCGCATAAAATTTTTGTTTTCCGCTGCGTACACGTGCCCGAAACCCAACATATCTTTGCAAAAACTTTGAAGAAGATAACGTATCTTCTTATCACATACACATCTGTAATATGCCTCAGTCTCATCCTACAATTATACCATTCACAAATAAATGAGTAAAAAATGAAAAATGGATTTATAAAATAATTATGCGAGTATCAATTCATTGTTGTTTTGAGAATGATCTGCGTAAATTTTTCCTTATGGCAAAATCATTAGAAAAAAGGCATTGCATCTTCTACTTAACGCGGTGGGTGATACTGAGTTAGTCATTTTTTTTCTAAGATATCGTAATTAATTCTTAGATATGGTAATTATTTTTAAGATCTCATTATTTATTTATTCGGAAGAATAAAATAAAATTAGGGTTTGAAAAAGGTGTTAGATATCTATTTAAAATTTAATTTGTGTGTAACGATTTGGATCGACTAGATTGATAAATCATTTTATGTGAAAAAATTACATTCGAGACCAAATCACAACAAGGAGACAAAAATGATGGCACAAAAATATGGGTTAGTAAAGTTGAAAATCAATGGGAAAGCATACCTGTGACTTAAAGGAAAGTCTGATTTTAGCTGGTGCACTTTGTTCTTCTATGACCCTCTTTCCATTGTTATTTTGTTTTGCCATTTTTTAACCCTAAAACTCTTATGTTTGTTTGTGTGTGTTGAGAGAGAGAGACAAATGAGAAGATTGTGTGTAAATTTAATTATATGCGTTGGTGGTATTTATGTTTAATATGTGCAAAATTACAACAATAGTAGTATGAGGTCATGTAAATGTGATTACAAACATAATTTCTTCAAATACAAGTTTGCAAAATCTACAAATATATTTGACTAAATATACTTGTCAAATAAATAATTAGGATCTGAAACACTTACTTTATTTTTCTCTCTATCAATTACATGTTAGTTTTACGTTTCTTCAACGTTTTATTTTTTGGTCCACTAATCTTTTATTTTAATTAATTAAATTGTGGGCAATTCAATTATGGTATTAAGGTGATTTTATGGTAATTGATTTGTAACGTTGAAGACAATAAAAGACCATGATGGGTGGGATTTGTCTTCTGCCGTTACAAATCAATCGTGGCCCTCTTCTCTCGTCTATAAAAGAAATCCACAGCTCTTCTCCTCAACCATCAGACGCAATTTGAGAATTCCATCAATTACAGAAATACTTAGTGAGTTGTGATTTGAGAGAGATAGAGAGAAGAAGGTGTGCTACGAATAAAGTTCTCACAAGGAGATTCGAAGGAGGCCTGGCTAGGTGTTGGGTGCTAAATACCCACACGCAAGTGCACGTATCGCAAACAAGTAGTAAAGTAGACTCGTGAGAGTCGAATGTCGATCCCACAGGGAATACACAAATTATTTAATCCTAAGTACCAAATTCTAACAATTATGATTTTTATCCAGCCTACGCAAGTTTGTCAATTAAATCAATCAAACAATTCAACTAACTAAGAAAGCAAATAATCACGAGAAAAATATCAATATAAAACGGATCTAGGATTTTATCTTCCCCCTATGCGATAATTCTTCACCCAATTAATCTCCAATCATGCAAGTTATGATTCCCGATTATTAACCCAAGACACGAAATTACTCATAACCAGCTGTCGCTGTATTATAAGTCTAATATTCATAAAAGATTCACTATATGTCTATGCAAACCTAGTATGAATAAAGCATTAAATAACAAGTCTCGAAAACGGCTACCTAAGGTATTATCTGTATGTCTACGATAATACATGCAATCAACACACGCATTCGGTGAAAAACTACTCGAAGGCTCTTCTATCCCTGTTCTAATTATTAAAACGATCTGTCAATCAATTCTAACAATAACCAATAGCAACATAAATTAGCTACGTTCATGCACTAAATAAGATCAAGATAGAAGAAATAATCGAAGAATTAAACTTGCATAAAAGTAGAAAAAGAGGTTCGAATTACCACATAGGGTTCAAATAAAATCCTAGATTAAAAACTTAGCTACTCGTAATTCTTATGATAAACAAAATAAAAATAAAAGAAATAAGAAAAACTATGCTTGAGTCTTCGTTGATCTTCGTTGTTCGTGTTTTGTGGTGTAAAATTTCGTGCTTATGGTGTAGAGACTTGTTGCTTTTATAGGCTTTTCTTGATAAGGAAGTAGTGGAAACCTAATAGGAATCAATTTCCGCCACTTTCCCCCATCAGGATTTGTTTGTCAATTTGTGCCATGTTGGAGTCCGTATTTTGGAATGTTGTGTAAATAAGAATTGTAGCCCTTGAAATTAGCTTTCCAATGCCATCAAAATCACCTAATTCGGAGTTCGTATGAGAGAGATATGCTCGAAATCTGTCAAAGTTGTGGCGAGATTCCTTCTTCCAATTTGATTTGTTTCCTTATTTACAACTTTTTCCTTTCTTTTTGATCTTTTTTCCTTCATGGACACCTAATTCTCGTTTTTCACCTATAAAACACAAAATCAATCAATTAAAGCACAAATATAATTAAATCTAAACAAAAGATCCACGTAAAGTAAACGTATTGAGTGTAATATCTACACTCAACACTAGGCTCGGCTTGTAGATTGCTATCGTTCATCGTCTCTATCGAAATCCATGGCGAACGGTATGTCGATAATCTCTATTACGTGATTATATTCTTAAGATGAATTTGATTTCAAGATTCTGTGATTAAGATTTTCCGCATAAAGTTAAATAAAAGTCTTTCAATTGGTATCAGAGCAGGGTTTTGAAATCGATTCATCTTAAAACTTAAAATTAATTGTTATATGAATATTTTGTTATATAATTGTATCGATTTTTCTCTGTTTCTAAAAATCCGAAAACCACAATTTCGTGACTATCAAAACTTAGTCTGTACCCATCTAGTATTATATATTTTTATGGCTGTTGATTGAGTTTATATTATATATATATGGTACTGAGTGATGTATGTGTGATATGTGTACAGCGTGATGTGTGTATTGAATATGTGGGTCTCAGAAGTTCATGTATTTCTTTTACCCGAATTCTGCATATGCGTATAGAAACAGATTACATATAATTATTTTATACATGTGATTTGCTGCATATGTATTTGTATGTATATATCTACACAACAATTATATCTTAAATATTTTATTGATGATATAATCATGTCTTATCAACAAAAATAATTTCACAACACATTTATGCAGTTTTGTGCACCGAGCTTATGTGATTTAGATTATTAAGCATATATGTGCATTATGTTAATATTTTATGCAGTAAATTACCTTTGTTATTTCTGAAAAATGTGTTGTTACTGTTATTATATCACTCAAATAAAAAAACGAGAATATTATTAGTTTTATATTTATGCAAATTTACTAATCTTGTAGTTGCTAAAGTGACCTCGATTAGTAAAATCTAATAAATATAAGAACTATATGAAAGTTTAATCATTTACATGATATTAAAGATTATAATATTCTCAAATTGCAGTCATAATTAAGAAATTGAGACTAGCTCAAAGGATAGTCGATTTTAATTAATTATGAACTGGGTAGGGTGTCATAATTTATATTACTTAGCAATTAGAATTGTTTACCTAAAGGTAGCATGACTAATTGAAAAATGAGATAAATTATGTTGGACCCTACTTTGGTGTTATAAAATATCATTTACACCAACATAGAGTGGACAATAGGTATAGTATATTTCACCCAAAGGAGAACTTGTAGTGATATCGATAGTTCATCTTATTTGACTCAAGGTCTTATGTGAGCATCCTTTTATCTTTACCTTATTATATTTGCTATATTTATTTCAGTTGTTATTCCCGCTTTATTGTACTCGCATGCTTCTGATATTAAGACACTCAATGGGTTAAATTTCTCCGAATGATATGAACAAATTCAATTCACCTTGGGTGTTATGGATTTGGACCTAGCATTGCTTACTGAAAAACTGGGGAAATAACAGATGCTAACAGTGAGGAAGAAGTTAGCCTAATTGAAGCATGGACCAAGTCCAATAGGCTTAGTCTTATGCTTATTAGAATGACTGTTGCTAATAACATTAAGACTTCCCTTCCCGAGGTTGACAATGCTATGGAATTGTTAACTGCTATTAAAGAACACTTTAAATCAGCGGACAAGTCGTTAGCAGGGACACTCATGGCTGAATTGACTACCATGAAATATGGTGGTGATAAGGGAATTCAGGAACACATCCTGAATATGACTGATAAGGCTGCCAAACTTGGAGCTCTTGGCATGAAAGTGGAAGAGTCCTTCCTTGTGCAATTTATCCTTAACTCACTTCCATCAAAGTTCGGCCCATTCAAAATTCACTATAATACTCAAAAAGATAAGTGGAATTTGAATGAGCTGACTAGTATGTGTATTCAAGAGGAAGTGAGATTAAAGCAGGAAGGAAATCACTTTGCATTGGCTGTAACTCATGGAAGTATGAAGAAGAAATGGAAATTTGTGAAGAGTGGAAAGAAATTTGCACCAAACAAAAGATATGAACCTGGTGAAAGTAGTCAGGGTCATGGAAAAGCTTTTGTTGTCACATGTTACTTTTGTAACAAGAAGGGACACGTAAAGAAGGATTGTGAGAAACGAAAGGCTTGGTTCGAAAAGAAAGGTATTCATCCTTCTTTTGTATGTTATGAATCAAATCTTATTGAAGTTCCTTCTTACACTTGGTGGCTTGATTCTGGTGCTACAACTCATATCGCAAATTCATTACAGGGATTCCTTACAACTCGGAAACCGGAGGAAAGTGAAAAGTACATCTATATGGGGAACCGTCTCAAATCTAAAGTGGCGTTTGTTGGCACTTATCGCCTCATATTAGAGACGGGTCACAAGATGGATCTTGAAAACACTTTTTATGTACCTTCATTTTCTAGGAATTTGGTTTCTTTGTCAAAACTGGATGTTTGTGGTTATTCTGCTTTAATTGGTTGTGGAAAACTCAGTTTTATGTTTAATTCAATAATAGTTGGTTCCGGTATTTTATGTGATAGTTTATATAAAATCCTAATAAGACAAAATTAAAGGGGCTATTATGGACTAGAATAGTAAGGGTTATTAGTGGCATGATACATAGAAGGGAATATGATGAATGAATCATATAACCGCTATGTTTCACATTAATAACTCAAACTAGTTCTAGTATTAAAGTACTCTACTTACCTATTATGGTAATCACCTTAATTTTCTTTTAAAATCGTGATCACGTGTCAAATGTTTTGTATGAAGAACCCACCGAGTCAAATAATTTTTTAAACTTATTTTTCTTAATCGATTCAGTGGTCCAAGTGGGAGAATGTTAGTTTTACGTTTCTTTAACGTTTTATTTTTTGGTCCACTAATCTTTTATTTTAATTAATTAAATTGTGGGCAATTCAATTATGGTATTAAGGTGATTTTATGGTAATTGATTTGTAACGTTGAAGGCAATAAAAGACCATGATGGGTGGGATTTGTCTTCTGCCGTTACAAATCAATCGTGGCCCTCTTCTCTCGTCTATAAAAGAAATCCACAGCTCTTCTCCTCAACCATCAGACGCAATTTGAGAATTCCATCAATTACAGAAATACTTAGTGAGTTGTGATTTGAGAGAGATAGAGAGAAGAAGGTGTGCTACGAATAAAGTTCTCACAAGGAGATTCGAAGGAGGCCTGGCTAGGCTCGGCTTGTAGATTGCTATCGTTCATCGTCTCTATCGAAATCCATGGCGAACGGTATGTCGATAATCTCTATTACGTGATTATATTCTTAAGATGAATTTGATTTCAAGATTCTGTGATTAAGATTTTCCGCATAAAGTTAAATAAAAGTCTTTCATTACAAGGTCTAGTCACTTTATATGTATATATGGTACATCTCCTAAATAGAAAAAAATCTCACATTTATTTTATTTATTTATTATTGGGTACATGATTCATTCTCTTCATAATATTAAATATTCTAACAAAGCGCAATATGTATGGAGCAATTTATTTTTATTATTCTTCCCGGCACACCATGACCCACGTACTTTACTTACACTAACTAAACTTAGATATAATGCATCTAGCAAAATAAAATTAATAAAAGCACCATTAATTATCACACACACCAAAGCACACACACGTTGAGCAAATACATAAACCATACAGCCCCAAAAGATCATCTACAACAACACTTATCATCCCAATTATGCACACAAAGTGTAAACACTTTTTCTCAACTTATTAAATGAGATTCTTACCATTAGTTTCACTAAAACATCCTTAAATAAGATCCAACAATCCTTTATCGGTATTGAGCTGAAGATTCATGATTTAACCAATCATATAATCAATTCATTTATTCCTGCACTAATTCGAAGTTATGTTTAAGATATTTAGTTTAAAATATTTATGTGGGTATTACTTTTTAGGATGATTATTTGTTTTTTCTTTAGGGGTTATTTTTGGAATACCCACAAACCATAACACATAGTAATCATCTCAAAAATATCTTCTCTTTCACTTTTTTTCTTATGAAAAGAAGCATTACATTAAGCGACAACGGCAAACCTGATGGAAGAATATAGAGCTTCATAAAATCTTTGCATGGAAGTTTCGCATGAGAATGACCATAGAATTTCCCCAAATGTTTGAAAAAATTCATAGAACGCATATCAAAAGTTTCTCAATGTTTAAGTATATTTACGAAATAGTCAAATGGTTTTTGGTTAGGGAAATCCTAATTAGGTTAAGTTTTCATGCTCGAAATTGTGGAGTTAATCATGTATTTTTTTACCTCAATTACATATTGATTAATGCTAAACAAAAAATAGATTTTTTTTCTTAAGTCTTAAATAAGTATTTGTCAATTTTTCCATATTAATTATTATTATTATTTTTTTATTCTTTTGCATTGGGCATAATTTTTCTTATTTTTTATTTTATTGTTTTGGCCAAAATTGTACTTTTACTTCATGAAGGCACATGCGGGAGTCGTTAAAAACCTTGTCGACCTTGAACAAGGCAAATAGTACACCCTATTTACAATTACGAAAAGTAAAAAGTTCTAAAAAATCCATTATAACTAACCGCAGAATCATACTAGGAACATCTATACTACTACAAATATGTAAGTTTGTTCTGTGCGTAAGAGCCAACTTGGCCAAACCGTCTGCCACTTGATTTCGCTCTCCATCAATGTGTTCTACGCCCCTCTCCGGTGAGAGGAGCTTACAAATTTCATTGATCACGTACTGAAGTTTCCATGCTACTCCTATGATTCGATTTGCCATAAGTTTTGTTAATTAACTCAAGGAATCAAAGTGAATTTAACAAATAGTTGTTAGAACACGAGCACCGTGTACATCTCAACTAATTGCTTTATCGTGGATTTTTTTTACATAAAATATGTTAGGTGAGTTGCATAAATTGTAGTAAAGTATTTACATGAATAACTTAAGTTCTTTCGATACCTATTATGTGCTAGATTTAATTAGTAAATATCCAATCTAGTATTTGTACTCTAGTTAAGTTTATTTCATGATTTGTGTGTGATTACGTCACTTGCGTGATTTTATAAAAAATAATTATTTATCTTATAAAGGTCGTTATGTCTTTACACATATCTAGATAATTAGTAAACTATATTTTCATATGTTCGAGCTTAATTACATAATTTATGTAAAATTGTTATATATTTCACACTAACTATTTATAAGTGAATTTATTGTGTCTCCTATTGCCATAATTTTTGAAATTTTAATTAACATTATTACATTATAATTTTCTACGAATAAATATATATTACATTAGTGCATAAACATACACACACATGTTTGTGATATATAAATTGATGATATTGTTTATTTGAATAGAAATTAGCTAATTTCCATGATTGTCCATATGTTATTTAGTAATTATTTGAATTAATCCTACACTCATGCATGCTTAGTCATTTGAAAGGACATTTTTCCTTTTTTTAACACCAAAATCCACATTTGTTTTCTATCTTCTATCACCCCCGAAGCACCACCACCTCCGTCGGCCAACACCTTATATGGATTCAAGAAAATAAATAAAGAAAATCAAAATGCAAATCCTATATAACTATATATTTGGACTAAACCAAGAGCACCATCAAGAACACTTGCCCCCTCTCGAGAGAGCGAAACACCTCTCAATTTGACACTTAGATGCTATTTTTCTCCATTCATTTAGTTATTTTTCCATTCACTTAGTTAGTTTGGATTTGAAGCTACCTCTTAAAGAGGTAACATTTCATTGAAGAAAATAGCTTCCATTTCCATTCTTTTATTCCACATAAATCCTTATTTCTTTTGAAGGTTTTCTTTTGGCTGAATTGTTTTCCTCTTTCATCTTTAGGTAAGAAATTATACATTTCTTTATGCAATTAAATAGTATCATATTATGAGAAGGCTTTTCCGGAATAATTTAAAATATTTTTATGCATTTTAAAAATAAGGGCGTTTTGCGTGAAATTTGAAATTATGTGCTAACATTTAATGTTTCTTTCATGCATGTCTATTATATGTTCATAATGTGTGAATCTATGTGTTTTTTGGTTAAAAATTTTAAGATTTCAAATTATTGCAGGAAAAAAATGAATTTATTATAAGAATTGTTAAATCATGAATCTTTAGCTCAATACTAATAAAGTGTTGTTGGATTTTATTTAAGGGTGTTTTAATGAAAATAACGGTAAGAATCTCATTTAATAAGTGGAGAAAAAGTGTTTCCACTTTATGAGCATAATTTGGATGATAAATTTTATTGTAGATGACCTTTCGAGGTTGTATGATTTATGTGTTTGCTCAACGTCCAAAGTGTGTTGTGTGCAAGCTCTGGTGTGTATGATACTTAATAGTGATTTGATTAATATATATTTTGCTAGATGCATTAGATTTCAGTTTAGTTAGTACAAGTTGAGTACGTGGGCTATGGTTTGTCGAGGAAGAATAATAAAAACAAAGGCAAATGGCAAAAAGGGACATAACATGGACTTAATTGCACATTGGTCAACAAAAAAATAGTCTTCAAATAAATTCATCCTCATGTCTTTAGTCTAAATACCCTCCATAACATATTTTTAAACAAATATATCACATTAACTCCCATTTTAATATTTTTTTGCAAAAACATATTTTTTTATAAAAAGAAAAGAAAATTTCTGAAGAAAAAAAATTCTGGCAAAATTCGAGCTTTGGCTTTTTTTTTACTTTTTTTTTTCTGAATTTTTTTTTCCGCCAGCCAACCGCTGGTCTTCGACCTTTTTTTAATTTTGTTTTTTCTTAGAAAAAATATTTTAATTAATATTACTGTCTTGGCTGCTAAATTACTTACTGTCTCACGCAGTAATATTATGAATATTATTTTACCAAACAGTAATATTACTGTGCCAAACAGTAATATTATTACATGAGACAGTAATATTACGATCGGAGACAGTAATATTACAGTCGAAGACAGCAAAAATGCTGGCCTAGACAATAAAATTAATTAATACAGTAATATTACTGTCTTAGACAGTTAAATTACTGTTGAAGACAGTAATTTAGCAGCCAAGACAGTAATATTAATTAAAAATAATTTTTTTAAGAAAAAATAAAATTTAAAAAAAAAAGTCAGTTAATGGTTAAGTTATTATGTCCGACAGTTAAATAACTGTTGTAGACAGTAATTTAGCAGCCAAGACAGTAATACTAATTAAAATATATTTTTAAAGAAAAAAAAAATCAATTAACAGTTAAATTGATGTCTCTGATAGTTAAATAAATGTTGGAAATAGTAATTTAGCAGCCAAGACAATAATAATAATTAAAATATTCTTTTTGAGAAAAAAAAAAGTCAATTAACAGTTAAATTACTGTCTCCGACAGTTAAATAACTGCTGGAGATAGTAATTTAGCAGCCAAGATAGTAATATTAATTAAAATATTTTTTTTTAAAAAAAATAAAACTAAAAATAATTATATAAAAAAAGTCAACGCCGGATACCCGGCGGTAAACAGCGGTTGACCTACCAGAAAAAAAATATCAGAAAAAAAAAAGGTTTTCCAAAAAAAATTAATAAAATAAAACTCAACGCCGGAGACCGGCAGTCAACGGCGGCTGACTGGCGGTCTCCGGTGGTGGCGGGTCAAAATTGGGGTCAAAATTAAAATTATGGTCAATTGGTTAATTGGTGAAGGGCTTAATTGGGGTGTAAATCATGAAATTGAAGATGAATTGGGTTTCAAGGAATCGGGGGTAATTTTGGTATATATAAAAGGGTTTTCCTTATTTGCAAATAAGTTTGAATGAGCGGGAAATATTTGAAAGACAAAAAAATTGGATATCCCTTTTTTAATTAAGTGTCATTTCCATGGACTTTTTTTAGATTAACCCTTAACAAAATTGTTGAATATATTTTGCGCTTTCGTGACAATGTTTAATCTTATGAATAGATTGAATCATCTACTCAATTATAAATAAATGACAAAAATGAGAGTTTTTTTCCCCCATATATACAAAGTGACTACACCTCATAATAGATAGAGAAAAAAATTTATAATTGTAGATCTTAATTATTTCTTTTTTGAGTCAAATATTTAGTCAAATATATTTGTGGATTGGGTAAACTTGTATTTTAAGAAATTGTGTTTGTAACCACATTTATATCATCTCATACTACTATTGTTGTTATCACACGCATATTAAACATAAATACCATAAACGCATATAGTTAAGTGTAGACACACAGTCTTCTCATGTATCTCTCTTTCTCTCAACCCACACACAAACAATCATAGGTGTTTTAGGGTTAAAAAATGGCAAAACAAAATAGCAATGGCAAGAGAATCATAGAACAAAGTGCACCTGCTAAAATAATGCTTTGCTTCAATTCCCATGTATGCTTTTCCACTGATTTTCAAATTTTCTTCTTCCGAAAATAACCCATGCTTTTGTGCAATCATTTTTGGCTCCTAGTTATGATTTGGTTTCTAATTTAATTTTTTTATATAAAACGATTTATCAATCTAGTCAGTCAAGATTGTTGCACATAAATTAAATTTCAAATAAATATCTAGCACATTTTTCGAACCATTGATATTTTTTCGTTCCAAATGAAGTAATTATGGGATCTTAAAAATAATTACAATATCGAATAACTAATTACGATATCTTAGAAATAAACAATGACTAACTCAGTATCACCTGTCGCGATAAGTAGAAGATGCAATCAATTATTTCTAATGATTGACCAAAAAGAAAAATTTACATAGATCATTCTCAAAATACCAATGAATTAATACTCACATAATTATTTTATACATCCATTTCCTTTTTTTCTTTTTTTTTTCATTTTCTTACTCATTTATTTGGCAATGGTATAACGGTAGCATGAGACATAGGAATATTACATGTTTGGATGTGATAGGAATATATGTTACCTTCTTTAATTTTTTTGCATAAAAAAGAAACACGGTTTGGACTACCAAATTGTTGTCTTTTTGTTAGACAGGAAACGACTTAGTAGCAATCGCACCCCACTTCAGGTAATTAATAAAATTGAAGTTCAAAATGATTATTGAAATTTTAAATAAGATTTTATTTGTTTATACTTAGAAACCAACCTTATTTCACTGTATAAAATTTTAATATTAAATCAATTTATTTTGCATAGATGCGATCTCCCATCCTTTCACACTTAGTGTGTTTAATTCAGGTTGCAACAAAACAATTAAAAGCTATTAACTATGCATAAATATTAGAGATATAGGTATGTATATAATGATTCAAATTTACTTCTAACTATTTTTTTCTAATAACTACTCTTTTAGTTTGTGAAACTTAATTAACAGTAGTAAGGTTTAAAAAATAAGAAGTAGTACTGAATCATTAAACTTTTAATGTAATGTGCAGATAATATTAAATAACATAATTTCTCAGAAGCGAAAGTTATTTTGAAATAGAATGAATATAAATGAACAATGGAATTTTGTCACATTTTCATCTTGATATTGTTGATTTTCATTTTTTGTTGAATATAATGGAAGTAATGTTGATGTATAATAATTTGCAGCTCGGCATAGAAGATAAGAATACTATTGATGTCATGCTTCATCAACATAGAGAATGTGTCGTTGGAATGGATGTATGATAATTATTTGACATATAACCTTCGTTCTATGTTTTTTTTTTTTTTTGTGGTTGAATATTATTGAAACTCAGATTAACAAACTATTGTTTATTCCATTAAAAGTTTTGGTGAATTGGATTATATGAGGATAAGTATTTTCTTATGTTTTTTTTAATTATGTCAGTGATAGACCAATATATAACATATTTTAGTTTTTAATTTGTTTAATTTATGTTTAAAATATTTAATTAAAACTATTTATTTGGTTATTATTTTTTAGGGCGATATTTTGTTTTTTCTTTAGGGCAAATTTTTGGAATACCCACAAACCATAAAGCATAGTTAATCATCCCAAAATTATGTAATCTTTTATTTTTTTGTCCCTATGGAAAAGAGGTGTTTCATTAAGCGACAACATTAAACATGATGGAAGAATATAGAGCTTCATAAAATCTTTGCATGGAAGTTTTGCATGAGAATAAGCATAAAAATTCCCAAAATATTTGAAAAAAATAAAGGAACACATATGAAACAATTTCTCGATGTTTAAGTATATTTACGAAATAGTCAAATGGGTTTTTCTTAGGGAAATCCTGATTAGGTTAAGTTTTATGCTCGAAATTGTGGAGTTAATCATATATTTTTTTACCTCAATTACATATTCATTTATACTAAACAAGCAAGAGATTTGTTTTGTTAAGCCTTAAAGAGGTATTCGTCAATTCCCTCATTTTAATTTTTTTTTTTTTCGTAGAGAGCATAAGTTTTATTATTTTTTATTTTATTGGCCAAAATTGTACTTTATTTCATGAAGGCACAAGGGCCTCGTTAAAAACTTGTTGGCCTAGAACAAGGAAAAGAGTCCCCCCACCCCCCCCCCCCCCCCCCCCCCCCCCCCGCCTATTTACGATTACGAAAAGTACAAATTCCTAAAGTATCCATTAAAACTAACAACTCCTACTAGGAAGATCTATACTACTGCAAAAATCTAAATTATTTTTGTGCCTAAGAGCCAACTTAGCCAAACCGTCCCCCACATGATTTCGCTCTCGATAAATGTGATCTAGTGCCTATCCACCGAGAGGAGCTTAAAATTTCCTTTGATCACGTACTAAAGTTCCCATGCAACTCCCTTGATTTCGTTTACCATAAGTTTTGTTATTAGATACAAGGAATCAAAGTGAATATAACAAGTATAATTTTTAAAACACAGACACCGTGTATATACTCAACTAATTGTCTTATCACGGAATTTTTTACGTAAAATATATTAGGTTAATTGCATAAATTGTACTAGAGTATTTACCTGAATAACTTATGTGCTTTCGATACATATTATGTGTTAAATTTATTTAGTAAATTTATAATCTTGTATTTGTGCTCTAGTTATGTTCGTTTCATGATTTATGTTTGATTATGTGACTTACGTGATTATGAAAATTAGTGATGTGTCTTATAAGAGTCGTTAAGTGTGTTAACATATCTAGATATTTAGTTAACTATATTTTCATATGTTCGAGCTTAATTACATGATTTATGTAAATTTATTATATAATCTTTATAGGTGAATCTCCTATGTGATAATTTATGAAATCTTAATCAAGATTATTACATAATTATTTTATATGAATAAGTATATAAGACATTAATACATAAACACATGCGTGCGTGCACACACCCAATCTTAATTGGATGTTTGTGTTTGTGATATTCAAAATTGATGATATCGTTGATTTGAAATGAAATTATCTAATTTGCATGATCGTCCACATGTCACTTTGTAATTATTATCATTAATCCTACACTCGTGCATGCTTAGTCATTTAAAAGAATAGTCTTCCTTCTTTTAACACCTAAACCCACATTTGTCTTCTATCTTCTATCATTGTCGAAGCACCACCACCTCGGTCGGCCAACACCTTACAATTATTCAAGAAAATGAACATCCAAATGCTAATCCACTATACAACTATATCTTTGGAATAAGCCAAGAACACCATCAAGAACACTCGCCACTCACTTCTCAAAAGAGCGAACATATCAACTTGACACTCGGACGCTATTTTTCTCCATCGACCTAGTTAAAGTGAATTTGGAGCTACCTCTTAAAGAGGTAACATTTCATTGAAGAAAATAGCTTCTATTTTCATTTTTTTTTTCACAGAAATCCTCATTTGTTTTGAAGGTTTTCTTTGGACTAAATTGTTTTCCTCTTTCGTCTTTAGGTAAGAAATTTTAGATTTATTGTTGCAATTAAATAGTATCATAGTATAAGAAGGATTTTCCAAAATTACTTCAAATATTTTTATGTATTATATTATTAAGGGCGTTTTTGGTGAAAGTTGAAATTATGTGCTAATCTTTAATTTTTATTTCATGTGTCTATTATATGTTCATAATATGTGAATCTATGTGTTTCCGGATTAATTCGACTGGTTCCGAACTAGGGTACTATCATATGCATGTAAGGAGCGCATTCACGGGCACTGGCTTTCCTGGCTTGTTCACATTCACCGACTAGATCTTTGCCCTGGCCCTGGCTTTCCTTCGTCATAGGCATCGTGTCGGCCTGATAAATCTATTTCAAATATAAATTTAAAAACTAAAATCTACTATATATTGGTTATCGTGATATAATTAAAAAGGCAAAAGAAAATACTTATCCGCATATAATCCAATTCTCCCAAACTTTTAATGGACTGAACAATAGTTTGATAATCTAATTCTCAATAAAATTCTACGAAAGAACACACACACACACATTCAACGAAGGTTATATGACAAATAATTTTCGTATGTCCATTTCAATGAGGCATCTTCCATCTTGACGAAGCATGATAATAATAGTATCCTCATCTTCCATGCCAAGCTGCAACAAATTTATTTTACATCAATATTATTTCCATTAGATTCCACAAAAAATGAAAATCAATAATTTATCAAGATGAAAACGTAAAAAAATTCCCTTGTTGTTCATTTATATTCTTTTATTTCAAAATAACTTTCGCTTTTGAGCAATTATGTTGTTTAATATTATCAGCACATTACATTAATATTTCAATGATTCATTACTAGTTTTTTCTAAGTCTTACTACTGTTAATTAAGTTTCACGAATAAAAAGAGTAGTTATTAAACAAAATTAGTGAGAAGGAAATTTAAATCATTATATGTATACATATTTCAAAGATTTATGCATATTAATAGTTGTGTTGAAACATTAATTAAATACTCTTTGTTTGAAAAGATTGGACATCGCATATAAGCAAAGGGCGAACGGCAAAAAGGCCCATCACATGGGACTTCAATGCATTTTGGTCCACAAAAAAAACAGTCTATCAATTAAACCCATCCCCATGTCTTTAGTCTAAAATACCCTCCATAATATAATTCTTATCAATTCTACCCATTATGCTCTAACTTCCTTAATATTACACATTGACCCCAGATTTAAACAAATATATCACATTAACCCCCAAATTTTTTTTTTTCAGAAAATAATTTTTTTTCTGAAATTTTTTTTTTCCGGCCAGATTCCAGAGTCGACCGCCGGTCTCCGACGTTGAATTTTTTTTTCTTAGAAAAAAAATAGTTTAATTAATATTACTGTCTTGGCTACTAAATTACTGTCTCAAACAGTAATATTACTGTTTGGGACAGTAATATGATGAATATTATTTTTCCGAACATTAATATTATTAATATTATTGTCTAAGACAGTTAAATTACTGTTGTTGAAGACAGTAATCTAGCATCCAAGGCAGTAATATTAATTAAAATAATTTTTTTAAAGAAAAAAAATTAAAAAAAAAATCAATTAACAGTTGAATTACTGTCTCCGACAGTTAATAACTGCTGGAGACAGTAATTTAGCAACGAATACAGTAATATTAATTAAAAATATTTTTTTTAACAATAAAAAAGTCAATTAACAGTTAAATTACTGTCTCCGACAGTTAAATAACTGTCGGAGACAGTAATTTAGCAGCCAAGACAGTAATATTAATTAAAATGTTTTTTTTAAGAAAAAACAAAATTATAAATAAAAAATAAAATAAAAAATAAAAAATAAAAAATAAAAAATAAAAGTCAACGCCGGAGACCCGGCGGTCAACGGCAGTTGACCGGCCGGAAAAAAAATTCAGGAAAAAAAAAGTTTTTGAAAAAAAAAAAAGTCAACGCCGGTCAACGGCGGTGACCGGCGGTCTCCGGTGGTGGCGGGTCAAAATTGAAATTAGAGTTAAAATTGGTTAATTGATGAAATTAGGCTAAAGTGGGGTGTAAATCATGAAATTGGAGTTGAATTGGTTTTCAATTAATTGGGGGTAATTTTGGTATATATGAAAGGATTTTCCTTATTTGCAAATAAGTTTGAATGGGTTGGATTTATTTGCAAAACAAAAAAGTTGGATGTCCCTCTTTTAATTAAGTGCCCTTGTCATGGGCCTTTTTGTGATTTCCCCATAAGCAAAACAAATTGATTTAGTATGTAAAATTTTATACAGTGAAATAAGGTTCCTTTCTAAGTATAAAAAAATAAAATCTCATTTGAAATTTCAATAAATAATTTGAACTTCAGTTTTAGTAATTACCTGAAGTGGGGTGCGATATCTATTAATTCATTTCACATAAAAGAAAAAGTTGCTACCTTTTTGTTGTTTGACATTTATTTTTAGAGTTTTTCGAGTATAGGCGAACCTCGTTAAATTGATATTCGATTGATTAATAACAATGTGCTTATAATAACTCTTGTGACTATTAGAAGATGCTACAAATCAAGAAGTAAAGTTCTTTCACAACAAAAAAGAAGGTTCTAATAAAAACGTGCTCTAATTAGTAACTATTACAAAATTAATCAAGTTGACTTTCACTTTCAATTTTGACTTTAATTGGAGTGACTCCATCAACATTAGCATCATCATCACCGCCATCAACAATATCAGTAGCTAACACAGTCGTCTGCTCCTCCTCGACAACGCTAATCTTTTCCATGTCGTGCTTCAATCTCTGTATCTCGTTTTCCTTTTCTTCTAATTTCTCTTGCATGATTACCGCCTGTAACGATTGAGATTGAAATACGTAAGATCAAGAAAGCATTGCTATAAATTAAAGGGTAAAGTTCATTTTACCTACTTGAACTATACCCAACGTATAAAATACCCCCATGAACTTCAAAATGAACCAAACTAGCCCCTCCGTTTAAAATCCGTCTGGCCTTGCTGACATGGCACTTTGACTTTTGTATATGTGACAGCTGGAGTAGATTTTGGACGATTTTACCCCTTACTATTATTACTATTTTCACTTTGTCTCCTTCACCACACCACCATCACTTTCGATGGATTCAACATAACTAAAACCTTAGTTTTCAAATCCAGATTCAGCAACATACCATAAGAAAGTTTATCAAAAATTCACCCAATTTTGTGAAGAAAAACATTCTTTAATTGATGTAGAGTAACGCAAATCTTGGAAAATAAAACAACATTCTATTCTAAGGAACAATAACAAAGGCCCCAACACCAAAATTATTCCAGAAAATAGAGAATAGCAGATTATACAATTCTGTTTTTGGGAATGTTGGTGGCGGATTCCGCCAGGACCTAGTGTGTGTGGCGGAGCAAAAGCCGATTTCTTTTTGGTTTCTTCTTTTCTTCTTAATTTCAACTTTTCCGGCCGCCGCCACCGGCGGAAATCCAAACGACTCCGTATTTGGGTTTTTGAAACCAAATCCAGCCGCGCTTCGTCAAAATGTTCACCATCTCAGTTGGAGCCCGAAATTAGTGCCCCAAGTTGTGAGAAGCTTGACCTCCCACCGGTGCGAAATGAGGTCTTACTGCGGCGGATATTTTGAGCAGCGTGGCGCCGATTTGCAGGAAGAACTTTAATTTTGACTTTAATGGAGCAATGTTGGCGTGAGATTTGGCAGACAATTTCATTTTTTGCAATTTGTTAAATAAGTGAAGAGAAAAATATTCTGGATTTTGGTAAAAGAATGTTTAAATTTGGTAGAAGAATCTCAAGAAAAAAAAAGAAAAGAAAAAAAAAAAAAAAAAAGAAGAAGACGGGGGAGGTGTGAAGAAGACAGATCACAGTTGTATCAATATAGGGTATAAACGTAATTGCACACTAAACTTAACGTCTGTTAGTTTTGTAATGTTTTTTAACGTTGACCCACAATTGAGAAGGACTGTTTTGGTTCATTTTGAAGTTCAGGGGGGTATTCTATACGTTGGGTATAGTTCAGGTAGGTAAATTGAAGTTTACCCTAAATTAAACAAGCAAGAATCCGACATTAATTCACCCTTCTATACAGATTCAGTTACTAAATATCTATTATAAATGTAACATAAATTGGATCACAGAATCATAACGGGGAAGTACCAACTCATTCGATCTATCAACATCACTAGCGAGTTTATCCATTTGCTTGAATAATCCTGCAGAAAACAATAAAATAGAAGATGATGTCATAAATCAAAAGAAAAACCGCTAAAAACCTACCTGTTTGTAATATTCTTGTACAAATATTTTTTACGAGAAACAACGTAATATGCTAGTAACCGATCGATCAGCAGTACAAAAATGATGAAAATGGGTGCATAAAAACTAACCTTCAAATTGACTTCTTAGTTCGGCATTTTGAGATTTTTGTAAAGCAAGTTTCATTCCCAGCTCATGTATCTGCCAGAAACAACAGAAGTAAAATGAAGTGAATTTCATCAAAATACCAAAGATTTTAAACCATTACAGAAAGGCAGTGTGTAAAAGAAAGTCGTGTGGTAAATGCATAGCAATATAAGCATGCAAGAGTCGAAGATCTAAAAATCGACCCTTATATTCAAGTTTTTGTAGCAATTCTTCTAACTGAGTGAGTGTATGTATAGCTGTGCGTAACCACTATTAACTTCCGATTGTAAAATTAATAAAAATTGGTTTAACATCATCATCGCACAAAGGGTGAAATACCTTTCCTTCATTAGCTTGATTACCGATCTCCTCATTCTCTTCCTGCAGAGTTCTGCATTTTGCCATTATCATCTTTCCCATTTTACTTTGTGAGGTAAAACTAACAGCATTTATATTATCTTGCAACTCTTTAACTTTCTTATCCTTCTCTTCCACCAAATTCTGACAAAAGAATAGTTCAGAGCAGGAATCAGTTTGTCGAAAAATAATAAATATGTTTATCTGCACATAAGTATAACCCAAAAGAAGCACCTTCAATCTTGTGAACTCTTCATGGATAGCTGGGTCTAGCAGTAACCTCCTTGCCTGTCAGGTTATCACTTTAAAAAAATGAAAGTAGAAAGAAATAAACAAGATGACACGACACCAGTCATTGAAGAAAAAATGTTTTTCCTTGACATATTTCCTAACTCGAGCTAGAACACGAGAACTAAAATGGTACGAAATATTTGGCTTTATATTGAGCTAGGAACGACCCGTGTTCAAAATCTTCCGAATTTTAAAAAACTGAGAGGCACATCTATTATCACCATACTTTTGCTTTGTCTGTGGGATGAGTGATGGACACGTAGCAATATGTAGTGATATGAAAATAAACAGTCCTTTTAAGACAACATTGCACAGTATACCTGCATCGATGGAGGTTTCAGCTGAGCTCTCAAATCTCGAACAGCAAACTGTATTAAAGTCAGAAGAAGAAAGTGTAAGAAAAGGGATAAAGACCCTTCCATAAAAGGACCTCGAGTAAAGATATTTTCTTTAGCAACTAATAATTTCCAGTTAATAACGCTGTGCAACTAACTAATAATTTCTCACCTTCAACTCAGCTATCTCCTGCTCCCGTTTTGCAAATGTAACAATGAATGCAGCTTCTTTTTTCTTTGCTTTCTCAAGCTAATAACAAAGAATAAAACTGAATATATCATCTCATTATAAATCTGGAAATCTAAAAGGGCTTCGGTATTCAAACATACTTGCTCTCGCAGAGACTCCTCAGAGTCTGAAGGTAGCTGACCACAAATCTTGGTTCTGCCAGAGAAATTGAAAATTAGTTTTGCTTAAAACAAACAATAATGAGCTAAAAATCGATTAAAACATCAATTCTGTAGACCAAATTACAGGAGGAAAAATGGCATAAGGCACAGTAGAATCATCAAACCAGGAGTTGTGCTTTGGGGTACAAAGGATTCATTCTGAAAAGATGACCGCCACTTCTGAATCTCAGATTTAGCATCTTCGAGTTTTGTCTGAAAATGTACAAACCAGTACTGTATTACCACATTATACATAAATCCTAATATCCTATAATTGCGAACTTAAACCATAGCGACTAAGAGATGGAGAACTGAAGAAACAGAAAGATAAGAAAGAAAAACAACAGTAAGATTCGGAAGCGATAAGTACCTGGCAATTTGAGAGCTCATCTTGGCAATTCTTGAGACTACAAAAGAAAAGCAGAGAAACATGCCAGCAAAACTTATATTAAAATTACTTAGAAGTTGGTAGTTTATTGCGTTTGTATTATTTCGAATAAAAAGAGAAAATCGACATAAGGATTAATACCTCTCACGAAGAGATAAAATCATCCCAGTTGTCAATCCAGGCGCAGTTTCCTCTACTTTCAGGTTAGCCTAAGTGCCAACAAACAAACAGTGAGTCAATTTTAAATCTCATGGAACCATATGCTAGCAGGCGCAACGCGCAAGGTACATGATTTATTCAATATTGCCTCAGTCAGTTCTAAATAATTCAGTCTATCTGGTAAACAATGTAATAAAATTCTGCATTTTGTCAATCTTTTCTATTCCTTTCAACACCAAACTTTCTACAATTTAGTGACATGTTTAAAATAGTCTATCTGGTAAACAATGTTTATTTTTTTCTTACAAGACAACATCACACCAATAATAATCACAATGCTGAGATCAGTACCATGCAACTTATGAGAGCATGTACAATGGGCTCGTTAAAAGCCATTTTAGTGTCAGACTTTAAGGCTAGGTAAACTTAATCTGGAGAGGAAATTGGGCTGCAATGGAATAATTAGAGGCTCTTGATTGCTCTCCAAATTTGGAGAGTAACTAAAGTCATCGCCACAGTTATGGAGCAAGCTAGCAAAAGGTATGTGGGCCCATTTATATTTTAATAATATTTTTTTATATCCTTTATTTATTCTTTTATTTCTATTTTGTTTAACTTTAATTTATGTATATATTTAAATGATAAATGAAATATTATAAATTTTAAATACTAATTAAATTTAAATTTAATTTTTTTGCTTATCAAAGCGAACAAACGAAAAAACAATATTTTAATAAAATTCAATTTTATAGTATTTGTTAATTTCATATTCTTAATTATTATTTTTATAATAATTGAGTATTTCAACAAATATTCTCCGCGGCCACCTCTACTCCCACCGCCTTGCGCGGCCCATCGCCGTTGCTTCCTCCCACTTCATTGCGCTGCCGACGTTGCTCTCCCACAGCCTTGCGCCGCCGCCGCTGCTCCTCCGATCCCACAGCCTTGCGCCGCCGCCACTTTCGCGTGCTCGACGCCAATCGCCGCCTTGAATCACCCGTCCAAATCGAATATACTCGGTGATGCCAAAAACATGATGGAGAAGCATTTGTTTGTTTTAAATTCGTTTTAAATCTCTTTCTACTTCCGTTTGAAGAAATGATTTCTACGTTATTGTTTTTTTTTTTTTTTTAGGGATGGCTCAAACCAGATCTATTATTTCTTATAAAAAAAAACACAGATCTACTATGTTTTTCAAGATCTGTGAACAATTAATTTAAAAAAAAATTCGTTGCATTAATTTGATTTTTTATTTTGTTTGATTCTTATCTTGTTCATTTTTGTTATAATTCATATGTAATTTATTTTTTTTGTATTTATTTAAAAATGATCTGAAATACCTCAAATGTAAGAGCTTTGTTTGTCTATAGTAGAAATTTAATCAGTAGTGGTTACTTAGATAGGTGATTTGGTTCAGGCTACATATAACTATACGTGACTATAGAATTTGTAGTATACTATATGTAGTCATATGCAGTCATATGTAAATTGTAATCATGGCTACATATAACTATACATGACTATAGAATTTGTAGTATACTATAGTCATTTGTAGTCGATTTCAGTACGTTAAATTTATCAAAAAAAAACAAAAAACCAATGTTTTTTTGTATTTTTTCATGTAATAAAATGAATTGCTTGATGAATTGTTTTCCTTGAGTTGGGTGGCGGAGTAAAACAGTGGTGGGAGATTTTTTTTTTTTTTTTTTTTTGTATATTTTACTGCATTTATAAGATGAAATTTACCTAGTCGTATATAGTCACATGTAGTAACAAGAAGGAACATAACTACATGTGACTATAGTTGACTATATAGTCACATGTAGTCATGTATAGTCACATGTAGTAACAAGAAGGAACATAACTACATGTGACTATAGTTGACCATATGGCGTTATAGTTCACTAAAGTAAATGTGTCAAAAGAAATGCTTTTCATTGTTTTTGTTTTTTAAAAAATTTCATGTAATTCGCTTGTTCCATTTTTGTTCTTCGTTTTCTTTAACTCGTATTTTTTTCTCACAGGTTTTGCTATTTGTATAACTTGCAGAGAATAATATGCAGAGAAGTGTCATGTGAAGTTACATTGATGCTACAGTACTCCAGACTTTATGTAGTATACATAAGTATAGATAATTGTAGATAACTATAGTCACATATAGTTATATGTATGCCTAATGTTTTTTAATGTACAGTAATGTTTGAAGAATATATGCATGTGATTGTGTTTTTTCATTTGTTGGTTAGTTGATTTATAATATCAAGTTTCAAATTGTGAATTTTATTATTATTGTAGATGAATTTTGGGGTAAAAAGACTATATACATGACTACATAAACTATACATGACTATATAATTTGTATACCATAGTCATGTGTAGTATACTTTCAGTACAATAAATTTATTAAAATTGAATTAATAAAAAACTATATAAATTAAAAAAATGAAAAATTAAAAAAAAATAAAAAACTGAAAAAACAAAATTAAAAATTAAAAATTAAAAAATTAAAAAAATAAAAATAAAAAAAATAAAAAAATAAAAAAGGACATATATATAAAAAGTAATAATTAAAATAAACATTTATATCTTTTATTAAAAAAATCTGTAAAATGATAAACGCAGGGCCCAAAAATACTAAATGCAATTTGGCTTATAGTGTTGAATACAGTTGGCAAAATTACTGAGTGCAGTTGGGCGAAAATTGCTTTTAAAGGCACAATAGTACTTTTGCCTCTCCAGGGGTATCTCAAAGGAAGATTTTTAGAGGTGGACCTATCCCTATATATTTTCCATATGAGGGGTGTATATCAAATGGACCCTTAAATTGATGAAACTGAGTTAAATTAGAGATAATTTTGTCATGTCTTTTATTTTGTCTTTATTTATAATGCATACTAAAGGAAAATGTTTATTGATGAAATAGCCCATAAACCTATAATAAAAAAAATGGTTGGTGCATTCTTTAGTACATTTAAACTTCTATAAATTAATACAGTTGGGACCATCAAAATTTCATTAATTCAGCGAATTATTAATTTATCGATAAATTAACAATTATTAATGTATACATTAATTACAACTTATTAATTTATGAAATTACTTTTATTATAATTTTCAATAAATACATTTTTTTTTATTTTTTACGTGTATATTATTCATTGTACCATTCGTTCAATGCACTATAGAGCATGTTTCACGAATGGAAGCTCTTAAATCAGTAATGGTATAGAACGATTTATGTTGAGTTATGAGAAAACTATACCGAAAGTTCTTACCATGTTAAGAAAAGCGAGAGACGAGATTGATGGTAATTTGAACTTCTACAAAAAATAAGCGAGTATTTAATTATATTCTATTAAGCATTCGTAGATCTATAAAATATGCACTCTACCATATAACTTAAGAATTATTTTTATGCCTTATTAATTTATATATTATATGGAGCTTCTGAAAATTTTTGAAGGTGTATTTATTATCTTATAAATTTAGCGAATTATTAATTTAGCATATTATCCTCAAATCGGGACCGGAAAATTTTATTATTTAATTTATCGAGGTTCTGCTGTTTGTTGAGAAAGAAAAACAAAAGGAATTTTTATTTTTTTATTTTTTGAAAAAACAAAAGGAATATTTTGTTTGTTAGCTCCTTGTGCAAAGTAAAAGAGAAGTGGTTAAAGTCGTCTTCAATTTCTTAAAACTCCATTAATCCTGAAAATTCGTTTCAAGATCGTGGAAGAAAGAAGAAATGAATCAGAAAGTAGAAGTAGAAGTAGAAGAAGAAGAAGAAGAGAGGTCGAGAATACCCATAAGTGAGAGGCCCGAATGGGCTGATGTACGGCCCTTACCGCAAGACGACGGCCCGAATCCGGTGGTTCCGATTGCTTACTCCGATGAATTCAGCGAAACCATGGATTTCTTCAGAGCCGTCTACTTAGCCGATGAGCGATCCGCACGTGCTCTCGAACTCACCCAAGAAGCCATTTTTCTCAATTCTGGAAATTACACTGTAATATTCTCGTCTCATTGTTTTTTTTTTTCCTTTTTTTTTTTGTCTTGATTTGATGATGGCAAATTAAATTAAATTAAATTAAATTGATGATAGAAGATGAAAGTAAAAAAGTTAAGAGGTGTGTCGATTTGCCAGATTTGAAGAAATGCACCTCCGTTAGGGTTTTGTTGTTTTCTCTGTGTGTGTGTGTACTGAAGAACTATGTGGTTTCATTCTGTTAGGTGTGGCAATTCAGACGTCTAATACTCGAGGCGCTTAGCGTCGATTTGCGTGAGGAATTGGAGTTCATTGATCAGATTGCGAAAAACAACACTAAGAATTATCAAATATGGTAAGCAATTGCAATGTTATTTTGCCGTTTCATCTTTTATTCGTGTGTACGATTGAGTTTATCTCCCGATGGATGCTTAAGAAAGTATTGGTTGCAAAACGGAACCTGATTAAACATGAATGTCTATCTGATTTGTGTATAGTAACTCGATTATTATCACTCAATATTTATCAATGGATTATTTTAATTATGATGATGCAAAATGCATTGTTGTGTTGTGTTCTTTGAAGATAAGAAACGAAGAACTGGCTATACACGAAGACAGTTAAATCTCTATAAATTAATACAGTCGGGACCAGGGAAATTCTATTAATTTAGCTAATTATTAAATTATCGAGTTAATAATTTAACACGTTTTCACCGAGTCGGGATCGAGAGAAACTATTATTTAATCGAGGTTATTAATTTATCGTGGTTCTACTGTAGTACTTCCGATGAGTTATTATCTGCTTAGGAACTGAGATTTGATTATTATTTGAGTTTAAATGAATCTTTTGTAGCACTGCTGTAGTTTTGTTCTATGTTTTGATTTTATGCATGCCCAATTAAAAGAAGAAAACTCCTCTGTGATGTTTGATTCGATAATTAATCACTGGTGTATATTACGGGAATGAATAGTTCTTGATTCTTGTTCTTCCATCATTGCTTTATGTTAGTGAGTGTGTAATGGGTTTTTCTGTAATACCTCAATTCTGAATTCATAAAAAAAATTACATCAGTTCAAAACAAGTAGTCTCGTGTTATGCACTTGCACTTCCACTTCATTGTTGTTTGTCTTAAATTTTAGAAACTATATCGGCACTTATCATGTTAGTTAATAGATATATGTAGTAAACTCAAATAGCTTTAACAGTCGCTTATAAGAAAACAGAGAGCATTCTTTTGAAGTAATCAATACTTTAGAGGGCAAACTTTTGCAGTTCAATCACACTTGCATTCCTTTTTCATGATTATTTTGCTATTCTATCAGTGAAGAGTTGACTGATTTAAGTTGTTTGCTAGTATTAAAAGGGATTCCTCCAAAATAATTCAGAAAAAAATTGTTCCTCGGCACTGAAAAAATGAAGTACTATATTTGTTATATGGATTAAGGAAATATTATAGATCTTTAAAAACAAACAAAAAATAGGTATTTCTTGAATAAATTTGCTGCTTGCTTCGAAGCTATTTTTCTTATTTTTAGTTAGTGTTTGGGTTCAAAAAAGCAATTTCGTCTTTTTTTCATTCCCTAAGTACCAATCACCAATTATAATATTTTCATAACTGGCAGCTGGAATAAATAGTATACTCCCACAGACTAACAAAATCAACACTGCCAAGAAATCTTCTTTAACTGCCCATAACATTGACACGATATATACAATAATTTATTGTTTCCAATTATTGCATTACATTTTTGTTGTCGAACAAAAATTCCTGACACGTTTTCATTTCCGTGACATTCTCCAATCTTACTCAAAAAAATACACATGTTCTCAAAAAACAAATTGGAAATGACACCAAAACAGAGCATTCAAATCTGGATTAAAGGTTTCTTGATCAAATAGAAAGCAATATCAAGTGGATTTCATCTATTTAGCTTGTTGTATCATACGACTCAATAACATGGAGTTGTATATTATAGTGAGCAAAAGGTAATGGAGAAAAATAAACTATGTGGTACTTACAGTTGTAGTACTAGATTCTCTCTGTTTTATGTGTAAACGCCTGAAAATTCATTTCCGTTTCAAACAATCAATGCATATTATCTGTTTTTTTTACTTGTCGCATTTAATCATAAAATCTATCACATCCTTTTCTTGGTTTAAATTCTAGACCAGTGTGAATAACATAAGAACTGTATTGATTGACTGACTCTTTATCATTGAATAATATTAATTTTGTGCGCATTGTCAATGTAAGAAGTCTTAGAAGGGAACTTGATCTGTGTGTTGTTTTGGCTCTCGTGTAATTAATGATTTGAGTTCACAAAAGATTTGATGGTGGAACACTTTCGATATGGAAGTACTCAAGTATGCTAAATCAACTAATTTATATGCCATGCCTTGCTCGTAGAAATTCTAAAGAAAAATAGTTGGAGAATTGGAAGAGAGATACTCGTTTAAATTCTTTGAAAACCAAATCATGTTAAGTGCTTATAGATCCAAATTGAAGAGAGTGAAAGAAGGAACACACAGTTGAAATCAAAACAAGACAAAAAATTTCAAATGCTGAACTGAAAGAGAAACGAGTTAGAAGCCGGTTTGTGTGGAATGTTTCTTTTGTGGAAAGAGAAACTGATTCATTTAAGCTTCATTTTCCTCCTTTTTCAAGAGGAATGTTCCGGAAAAAAATGCTCTTTGTTGTTGTTTTTTTTTTTCTTTCTTTAAAGGCGAAAAAGAATATTATTTATTGTGTGTTTACCCCCTGAAAGCGAAATGAGAAAGGCATTAAGAGCCTTACTTCTTGATT
Source organism: Erythranthe guttata (assembly GCF_056151865.1). NCBI lineage: Eukaryota > Viridiplantae > Streptophyta > Magnoliopsida > Lamiales > Phrymaceae > Erythranthe > Erythranthe guttata. The sequence goes on along the minus strand of NC_142539.1, from coordinate 6,678,794 downwards.
TTAACCCACTTCTGCTAGCATTTTGACGATTATAATATATTTTTAGGCATCACAGAAGATGGGTTGCTGAGAAACTTGGGAGTAATGTAGCGAGTAACGAGCTTCAATTCACGAGAGAAATATTCTCTCAGGATGCAAAGAACTACCATGCCTGGTCTCATCGACAGTGGGTTCTTCAGACTCTTGGAGGATGGGAAGACGAGCTTGCCTACTGTGACGAACTCCTCCAAAATGATATCTTCAATAATTCTGCTTGGAATCAGGTAAATTTCTGTGTCCAGCTCATCATTCATAAGTGGTGAAAAGATTAATGTTTTGACTGTCGATTTATTATTAATTTCTGAATGCATAATAGGTAATTATGAGTTAAAACTAGTAGGTTTCGTCATGTTTTAAAACAAGCTGCTTCATCCCGAGAGTTGGGTAATGAACAAGATCCGATAGTGGATAAAAATACTGATGTGTTGAAAATATAGATTTCAAGAAATATTTACTAGTGCCTCGTTTGGTTGCTAAGATAGGATTGCGAAATAAGATTAAATAATTTAATGAAAACCCAATAAATAAATAATTTCTCTAAAAGGCAAGATAAAATAATATTTCTGAGTCGGTCCGGGAAAATTATTGGATTTACCAAGAAATGCCGTTTGTGGTAAAAATATAGACTCCAAGGAATATTTACTCTCTGTGTAGAAATGAATCTTGACTGGGTTTTATTAGTCTGAATACGAATATTAAAATAATATATTCGCCTCAATAAATTTTAATTTTTGCAGAGATATTTTGTGGTAACTAAATCTCCCCAACTAGGGGGATTGGATGTGACGAGGGACTCTGAAGTTGCGTATGCAATTAAAGCCATTTTAACGAAACCCGAGAATGAAAGTCCGTGGAGATATTTGCGCGGACTTTACAAAAACGATGTGAACTCTATAGCTAATGACCCTCGAGTGGCTTCAGTTTGCTTGGATGTTTTGATGAACGAAAAGGAATGCGCTCATGCGTTGAACATGGTTTTGGATCTCCTATGCAATCACTATCAACCGAGCATTGAGTTGAAAAATGCCATCGATGCGTTGTCGGATAACTCCGATTTGGAGTTGGCGAAAAAAGTATGTTCCGTCTTGCAATTGGTTGATCCAATGAGAGCAAATTACTGGGAGTGGCGCAAAACCACTGTTCCTGCTCGAGATTAATGCAGAAGGGGTGTATGTATCATTATTATTCATTATGTATTTCGGTTTTATAGTATGCTGCTACATGTGGTGAATTTCACCGAGTGCCTAAATCTATATACACTGTTACCTAAATTTCAAAGTTATCTAAATCGAGTTTCTTTTGTTACTCGATTCTCGGTTTCGATTGGTGAAATTCACCGGGGCATTATGGAACAAAACAATGTATTTGCCTACTCATTTATGCCAGTTAGAACATCTGTCTTTAAATTTTGGCGTAAGGTAATTAATTAGTTTGCATTTAAATGGCTCTTCGTTCTCTAAGATCTAAGATCTCTTCAAAGTTGTATTCGACAACATTTGAGAGAGGATTTTTTCCAAATTACAGTTTTACCCCTGACCTTGAGTAAATTACACGATCCTTCCCTAAGATTAGTTCTATTTAATTACATATGGGCACAACATATTTTAGAATATTACAGAAACATCCCTTTATGTTTAATTGTGGGGCAAATTACGGCAACCCACCTGAGGTAAGGTATAATTACGGAAAAAACTCTTTGCATAATTACAATCACCCCCTCAACTATCTATTGTCTTACACGTCCACCCTTACAATGTCAAATTTACCTAGGGGTATTTATTCGGTTGGTAAACTGATCGAATCGAAACGAACAAAAATTCGTACATGTCGATTACTGAATCGTTAATTCGGTGTGGTATTAAGGTTTATTTTATTATATATATATATATATATATATATATATATATATATGCAATATTAGTATTAAAATTAACATTAATTAAAAAAATCAATTTTTTTTTAATATTTTTAATAAAATTTTGGTTATTTGGTTATTTATCGAACCAAAGGCTAAACGGTATGAAATTTTGGAATACCACAATTTCTGCACAACTTACCAAATGAACGCCAACTAGATGGATTTTTTCGTAATATAATAAATAGTTGAGGGGTTCTTGTAATTATGTATGAGGAGTGTTTTCGTTAATTGACCTTACGTCAAAGGGGTTGTCGTAATTTGCCTTTCATTTTAACTAAAAAAATGTTTAAACACACTAAATAATATTTTAGTTTACTAAAATTAAAGAAAAAACATAAAACAATTAATAATACTGAAAATAATTTGATGCTTTCTATGTAAAATAATGACTATTCACATTGGAGTTTAAAAAATAATACTTTTACCAAATAGTTAAAAGAAGTTTTATAATATTTAATAACTTTATAGACTAGAATCAGAATTCATCGCTAGCAATTTATAATGTCATTGAAAATAACAATATAAAAAATTTCTAGCTAATTTTTAAGTAACATATAAAAATAACAAAAGATTTTTATACACTTCAATTAAACTCGCGTAAGTCCATAGGAGACTAGTTATTTGCAAATTCGTCTACTCCAAAATTTATTTGACCAAAAATAACATCAACTCCGTGAAAGACTAAAATACCCTTCAAAATAATTTACTCAAATTTTTCTCATCAAACCCTATTTATCTAATTTTGCACATTAACCTCAATTTTAATGAAACATGGATGCTCTCTTTTTAGATTTATGAGTTTGTCATATGTTTATTTGCCATGTATCCTACTTGCAATCAACCACAAACTTTTGAGGAAGATAAATTTATTTGGCAATGTCTGTCAAATCAAGTTGAAGGTCCAAACACTCTACAAGTCAACTATCAATGGTATAATTAATATATGTCTAGTTTCAAATCTACTAGCAAAATTCTAATACGTTCAGATAGTATATTATTTCTCTCTCTCTTGTACACACGGATGTGGATTTATTTAATTCAATTTAATTTTTATATATTTAATTTCTCTTCCTTTTTGCAATCCCGTGCATAGTACGGCAATAATTGCTAATATATATTAAAATACATGTATCTAAAATATATATATGAATATATCGAAAATATCTTTTTTTTATATATATATATATATATATATATATTAAAAATTTCAAATAGTTTAAATACATAAAGATTACCATAGAATAAAAGAAGAAAAAAAAAGAAAAAAAAGGGCATATGAAATTGACCCAAAATCGAACCCGAGACCCAATAGAATGAACGGGTGAAGCCGTAAAAGTCCAAGTTGTTGGCCCAATCCAAAAACCTTTTTTTTTTGTTTTTTTGTTTTTCTTTTTTTTTTTTGTTTTTTATTTTTATTTTTTTTAATTTTCTAAATAAATCGAATCCTTGCCAAACTAGGGTTTGGTCTGACCCCAGTATTAATACACATCTCTTACTCCAATCTCCGCCTCTTTGAAATTCGTCACCTCTCCTCATTCTAACCAAAGGTATTTTCCACATCCTTATTTTCTGATTAAATACTTTTTTTTTTTTTTTTTTCTGTTTTAGATCTAAATTAAAGCCTTCGTCTTTTCTTGTGCGTAGTGATTCGGCGACACTCCAAATTCAGCCATCATGTTGGTTTATCAAGATCTGCTCACAGGTAAATTCAATCATAATTTTTTTTGAATTAGTGTTAATTTTGCTGTTGGATTTTAGATCCCTTTACTTCTTGAGGTTAATTATGATTATTCTTTTATCTGTCGATATGAGATCTTCTGTTTGCTGATTAATTCGTATTATTTGGTAATTTAAGAATATTTATTTTTCGGTAGGGGATTAAGGATTGTTGTTCTTTTTTTTGGATCTTAATTATAATTATATATATTTATTTCTCTACCCTCTTAATCGGTGATTAGTTGGTGATTAGGACTGATTACTCTATGATTGATATGAACACAATCCTTTTTTCTTGTTTTTTTGTTGTATGCTGTAAATTTTGTATCCAACCGAACTTTTAATTGTGTTCTTAAATCCAATAAATATATTGTAGGTGACGAACTTCTATCCGACTCCTTCCCATACAAGGAGATCGAGAACGGAGGTCTTTGGGAAGTCGATGGCAAAGTTAGTTAATGTTTCTTTCTTGCTAATTTTTTAATCCAACATTTATTATATTTGTACATTGTGAATAAATTTTGACATGGTAATTTTTAACGTGGGAGTAACAGTGGGTAGTTACCGGTTCCGTCGATGTGGATATTGGCGCGAATCCTTCTGCCGAAGGTGGTGGTGAAGATGAAGGTGTTGATGATCAGGCTGTCAAAGTTGTCGACATCGTCGACACATTTAGGCTCCAGGTTCGTTTTTTTTTTAATTTATTATTATTACACTTGAGTTCTAATTATTTGGAATTTGTTTGCTAATAGTGTTTATTTATTATTTATAGGAGCAACCTCCTTTTGACAAGAAGCAATTTGTTGCGTACATCAAGAAGTACATCAAATTGCTGTCGGCTAAATTGGAAGGCGAGCAGCTTGAACAATTCAAGAAGACCATTGAAGGAGCAACCAAGTACTTGCTCGCCAAGATCAAGGACCTCCAGTTGTAAGATTACAAATATCCCGATACTTTCTTCAATGTTTTCTTGCACGTGTATTTACTATTTTATCCCAATTATTTATTTTGACGAGGAATATTTTTTTTTTGGTTAGTTTTGTGGGAGAGAGCATGCATGATGATAGCACCTTGGTCTTTGCTTACTACAAGGAAGGTGCGACCGATCCTACATTCTTGTACTTCCCCCATGGCTTGAAGGAAATCAAGTGTTGAGTTGCTCGATGCTCGTTGCTCGAAAGGAAACCCCAACCTATCTTTTTATTGCTCTTTCTTTTTTTCCTTTTAATTTTGGGTCTTTAAATTAAATTATTTAGTAATTAATAGCAGTGTTGTCTGAAGTGGTCCGTTGTTGGAATTATTTTTGGGAACTATGATTGAGTTTTTTTTTTTTTAAATTTCCGTTAGTGAAAAGATATTGGTAGTGGGCATCATGGTGTGTTAGATGCCCATCCTTTTAATATTTAAAGATTCTTGTTTTTAATTGTTTTTGGCATAAAGTTGATGGCCCTATAAAGAATGGTTATCTACTTATATTCCCTGACAAGCACACGACTATGTCGATCTAGTGCTTTTGTCAAAGCAATAGCTCTGATTCCAGCTGTTATATTTGAAAAATCTGGAGTTTTATGGAGTTTTATCAATTGCAAAATGCAAAATTTTGTACAAATAAGTGGTTAATTTGGAAGAGTGTCAATTTTAATTTTATAGATACTTGTTTTATATTAGTGAAGAAAGTCCATTGTTCATTTGTTTTACATGAATAATTGTTTTTATATTGGGGCTTAGTGACAAAACTTATTAGAACTAAATGACAAGCTCAACTAAACATTTGCTTCACATCCTTTATAAAATTCATTTCAAAAATGCCCCTCCATTCACATATTCGAAATATGGATTAAGTAAATTTCAAACTGCATTTATCATTTTATTTATTATGCATTTAATATTTTATATCTTCATTTAACAATTTTTAATCTTTTTTTACAGAATATCTATTTATCTTCCCTTTTGTTTTCATTATTCATTTTAGCATTTTATACACTACTATAATTTTTTTTTATTCTACATGATATTGAAAATTACAAAAAAAAAAAAAAAGAAACTGTTATTTTATTTTATTTTTTTCAATTTACATATTTTCAATTTGTAGTAGACTATGGTGTACTGCGGTGTACTATGGCATACTGCGGTGTACTTATACTACGGTGTACTATAGTGTACTACGGTGTACTATGTTTTACTACTAAACCCTAGCCGCCAATAACTCACAACCGTCGCCAACCCTAGCAGCCAACGCAAACCCTGGCAGCCAACGCTCGCAAACCCTGGCAGCCAACGCTCATAGCCTCCGCGACCATGTCACCTACCAACATTTGAGAAAACCTAGATCCGCCATTTGAACCCAAACTAAGCAAAATCTCTTAAAAGATAAGAAAATAACATCCTAACCATAACCACAACCCAGCCGCACAGCCCCATGTCGTCGCCACCATAGCCGTCGCCACCTACCATAACCACCGCCACCATAACCGTCGACACCTACCATAACCACCGTCATAGCCTCCATAACTATTCCACTATAATTGAATTTAATTATTTATTAAATACAAATCTGTTAAAAGATAAAAAAAAGGGAAAAAAAAAAGAAAAGAAAAGAGGATGAGGGGGGTTGGGGACGACATGAGAGAGAGAGGGGGGGGAGGGGGTGGGGGAGGGGGTGGGGGAGAAAACCAGAAAGTCAGAAGTGGGGTGTTGAGTGGCGTGAGATAGAGGGGAGGGTAAGAGAGAGAAATAGTGACTTTTATTAGGTATTGTAAGGGTATTTTGGGGTTAAATAAAAAACAAAGAATGTGTATCTATTTTTATTTTGAAATAAGGATGTAGTTAAAATATTTTATTTGAGATTGTCACTCATATCTAATTAGGTTTGGTTTGTGGGGTATGATGCATATGAACCCAATTAGCTAAAATTCTCTAGAAATAGTGGCTACACCTATTATGTGAACATTGGAATTGGGACTTGAAAGGGGTGGAGAATGTGTGACGCCGCCTCAAAATAAACTTGCATACTACGATTGACAACCTCAAACAGAACATTAACTAAATTATAATAAAAAAAAAATTAAATACATCTTTTGATTTTGATTTTTATTTAAGTCAAAAATGCTCTTACAATAATCAATAATAGTTAATAATTTCAAAAAAAAAAAAACATTTTTAAATACATCTTTTGATTTTAATTTTGATTTTGATTTAACTCGAAAATGCTCTTACAATAATCAATAAAAATCACGTTTTCTCCAATCTCTTCCATCTCTCTCTCTCTCTCTCTCTCTCTCTCTCTCTCTCTCTCTCTCTCTCTCTCTCTCTCTCTCTCTCTCTCTCTCTCTCTCTCTCTCTCTCTCTCTCTCTCTCTCTCTCTCTCTCTCTCTCTCTCTCTCTCTCTCTCTCTCTCTCTCATGTCGTCCCAACTCCTCATTTTCTCTCCCTTTCATTTTTTAGCAAATTTGAGTTTTATGATCTTTACGGCGAAGAACGACGGATTTGCATCTGAGTATATAATTGTTACTGAAGCTATAAAAGAAGCCATTTGACTTCAATGTTGTTTAAATATCAAGTATCTTTTCATATGCTCAAATATTTACACAAGCTGTCTCGCAAGGGATGACCTAGCGGTTGGAGCAAGTGAGCCTTTGTCAATTGATCCAGGTTCAAATCCCCTTGCCAACGGTCGCTTCACACATGGTTAGCCTAGTGTGGTTTACCTCTCTCGTATGGTGATACAAACCACGCACACAATGTGACGAGACCCGATATCAATACTTCGAATTTCAAATCCTAGACCGTCCAAAGAAGGTTTCAATGGGGTGGAACCGCGACCAGTTGCCTAGAAAGAGGCAAGAACCTTGGAATGCGAAGACGCCACGATCAATTGCGGAAGATTGATTGATAAGTCAAGAGCGAACGCCACGGAGAAACTCCGATAAGTTCATAGAGTTATTAAACAACTAACCAGAATAATCTCATATTATTTATCAAAATCCGTCCCTACAAATAGGCCAAATTTGCAACCTATTTATAAGATCTAAAAAGACTCATTTTTCACAAGGAAAAAGACTCCTACCTAAACTAAAATAAGAAAACTAATAAATAATCAAATCCTAACCATAAAGAACTCTAAAGTAATAAAAACATAATAAAACCTAAATTAAAAACGTGCATAAATAAATTGGACAACTTGATCTTCAAGTCGACTTCTTGATCACTCTTCTAAACTCGTGTAGATAGTTGGCTGTTCACGTCCAAGGACATCTAAACTCGTGCAAATACCAATGTGTCAAACCTCAACACCACCATCTCATCATAATGCACAATGGAAATTTGCTCTCCGGTTAGCTCGGCATTAACTTCAATGCATGGCTGGATCATATCATTCTCCACCTCTTCAAAAGGATTCGCCCTCGAATCCGAACCTTCACTTTCTTCTTCAAGTGGTGGGGCGATTTCATCCTTCTCTGGCTGCAACTCAACAATCTCATCTTGCATCCTTTCAATTTTTGCACCAATGTTTTCCACGATGTCTATAACGTTTTCCACCATGTAAAAAAAAAGAGACTGACTCAACAATATAAAGATAAAAGGATAGGCGAAACCTTCTTAAGAAGATGGCTCTGATACCAAATGATAAGAACCCCGCCAACCATGTGACTAGACCGATATCAATAATTCGGATTTCAAATCCTGGACCGTCCAAAGAATGATTCAATGGGGTGGAACCGCGATCCGTTGCCTATAAAGAGGCAAAAACCTTGGTATACGAAGACGCCACAGTCAATTGCGGAAGATTGATTGATAAGTCAGGAGCGAACGCCACAGAGAAACTCCGATAAGTTCATAGATTTCTTAAAGACCTAGGAGCGAACGCCACAGAGAAACTCCGATAAGTTCATAGATTTCTTAAAGACCTAACCAGAATAATCCAATATCATTTATCAAAATTCGTCCCTCCAAATAAGCCAAATTGGCAACCTATTTATAAGATCTAAAAAGACTCTTTTTTTCACAAGGAAAAAGACTCCTACCTAAACTAAAATAGGAAAACTAATAAATAACCAAATCCTAACCATAAGAACTCTAAAATAATAAAAACATAATAAATCCTAAATTAAAAACGTGCATAAATAAATTGGATAACTTGATCTTCAAATCGACTTCACGATCACCCTTCTAAACTCGTGTAGATAGTTGGTTGTTCACGTCCAAGGACTTCTAGGTCGATTTCATCCTCCTCTGGCTGCAACTGAACAATCTCATCTTGCATCCTTTCAATTTTTTCACCAATGTTTTTCACGATGTCTAGAACGTTTTCCACCATGGAAAAAAACGAGACTGACTCAACAATATAAAGATAAAAGGATAGGCGAAAGCTTCTTAGGAAGATGGCTCTGATACCAAATGATAAGAACCCCGCCAACCATGTGACAAGACCCGATATCAATACTTCGGATTTCAAATCCTGGAGCGTCCAAAGAAGGATTCAATGGGGTGGAACAGCGACCCGTTGCCTATAAAGAGGCAAAATCCTTGGTATGCGAAGACGCCACTATCAATTGCGGAAGATTGATTGATAACTCAGAAGCGAACGCCACAAAGAAACTCCGATAAGTTCATAGAGTTCTTACAAAACTAACCAGAAGAATAATCGCATAATATTTATTAAAATTCGTCCCTCCAAATAGGCCAAAGTGGCAACCTAGTTATAAGATCTAAAAAGACTCATTTTTTCACAAGGAAAAAGACTCCTACCTAAACTAAAATAAGAAAACTAATAAATAACCAAATTCTAACCATAAAGAACTCTAAAATAATAAAAACATAATAAATCCTAAATTAAAAACGTGCATAAATAAATTGGATAACTTGATCTTCAAGCCGACTTCTCGATCACCCTTCTAAACTCGTGTAGATAGTTTGATGTTCACGTCGAAGGACTTCTAGGTCAATTTCATCCTCCTCTGGTTGTAACTCAACAATCTCATCTTGCATCCTTTCAATTTTTGCACCAATGTTTTCTACGATGTCTAGAATGTTTTCCACCATGGAAAAAAAAAAGACTGACTCAACAACATAAAGATAAAAGGATAGGCGAAACCTTCTTGGGAAGATGGCTCTGATACCAAATGATAAGAACCCCGCCAACCATGTGACTAGACCCGATATCAATACTTCGGATTTCAAATCCTGAACCGTCCAAAGAAGGATTCAATGGGGTGGAACTGCGACCTGCCTATAAAGAGGCAAGAACCTTGGTATGCTAAGACGCCACAATCAATTGCGAAAGATTAATTGATAAGTCAAGAGCGAACGCCATAGAGAAATAACCCCGATAAGTTCATAGAGTTATTAAAGAACTAAAGAGAATAATCTCAAATTATATATCAAAATTCGTCGTTCAAACTAGGCCAAATTTTCAACTTATTTATAAGATCTAAAAAGACTCATTTTCTTACAAGGAAAATGACTCCTATCTAAACTAAAATAAGAAACTAATAAATAACCCAATCCTAACTATAAGGAACTCTAAAATAATAAAAACATAATAAATCTTAAATTAAAAACGTGCATAAATAAAATAGATAACTTGATGTTCGAGTCGACTTCTCGATCACCCTTCTAAACTCGCGTAGACATTTGGTTGTGCACGTGCATGCACTTCAAGCTCGATTAAGACACTGTTACACTTCGGATTTCTCTCTTCTCATAACATGAAAGTTGTAGAAATTCCAGTTGGCTTTCAATAGCAATTTGAATCACCGAATGAACGGAGGTCATACGAGAGAGTTATAACCCGAATGGTAAAACTGCCAGAGATAGGCGAGAATCTCGGATGCATGGCATTCGACTTGTCCAACGAAGTCTCCTTTTCCTTTTCTTCCAATTCCTAAACAAGAACTCTATAAAGGCCCGGTTCAAGCCTTTATTCTTCAATTCAAACAGGAACGGCTCCATGAATCTCACTCGCTTTCTCTTCTTCCAATTCTCCATCTTTAAGATTGCTAGGATCGTATCATACTCCCCCTCTTTAAAATGATTCGTCCTCGAATCTGGACAAATATCAGAAGGAGTATAAACAAAATCGATCTCATAATAAATCTCTCTATTTGGTAGCAAACTTAAACATCTCTCGCCACAACGCAAAACACACCATCTTGCAGCCAGTGAAGTGGATATGAACGTGAGTATTTTGTAGTTCGAAGTCCCAATGCGTCAAACCTCAGTATAGAGAATGAATGAAGCATCTCTCTAGGCACTGCCATCTTATCAACATGCACAATGTAACTTTGCACTTTGTTCAGCTCGGCATTAACTTCGTTCTATGGCTGACTCATATCATTCTCCTCCTCTTCAAAGGATTTGTCCTCGAATCCGAACATTATTTTTCTTCAATTGGTGGCTCGGGTTTGCAATTTTCATCCTTCTCGAGCTGCAGCTTAACAATCTCATCTTTCCTCCTTTCAATTTTCGCGCCAATGCTGTCCGCGATGTCCACAACGTGTTCCTTTATGGAAATTTCAATTTTATCATTCATCTGAGGTGGTGACAACTGACAAGTAAATACTTTTTTTCTTCTTCTTAGATTCATCGTCAATGTTCGACCACAAGTTCACGAATGGATTATTCGGGTACTCTCCTCTGTTAGTCTTGAATTGATGCTCGGTTTTAAATTTTTCTCTGTTAGGCTCTTTCAACGATTCTATCACTCTGCTCGCTGGTGAACTCCTTTGTGATTCCCAACTCGGCGAACTCCGGTCCTCTAACTTATTAATTTGCCTCAACCTTTGCAATTGTAAGCCCCTATAATATTGTGAAGGGACGAACCTCTTTCTCATGATTGCCTTCATGGACTCCCAATCTTCAATTGGTGGTTCGCCACACCGACGCCTAGTTAACACAAATTGGTCCCACCAACTAATTGCATAGTCAATGAATGCTTCGACGGCGAGCTTCACCTTCTTCTTTTTGGAATGCTAATGAAAATCGAATACGTGATCAACCTTTCTTTCCCATTGAATGTACGCATCAGGATCACTCTTACCTGGTAAGGATGGTATGTCAATTTCATTGAGCAAAATGTTTCGATTTACGCCATCTCTTTCTCGATCAAAATATCCTCAACCCGATCTATCCTATCCAGACCCTCGTCCCAAACTCTCCTTCCTTGATGTGCAAGCGATCACACCAAAACCTCTATCATCATAAACCTCTTTATCACGGTGAGGTATAACAGGTTGGTGAACATCACGTCGTACGTATGGCCCTCGAACATGTTCATCTTTGTGTGAATCATATATTTAGGCTTCAAGTCCTTCCAATTGATCCTGGATTCCCTCGAGTGTTGTAAATAAGGGTTGGAAGCGTTTCTCCATTGCCGACATCTTACCCTGCTCAACTCTTTCTCCTTTATAACCGACCTTCTCGGACATGATCAAAACAATTTTTTTTTATGCTAACAAACACTAACATGGGATGGAAGGAAATCTAAACAAAAATAAAATTCGATTTTTTTTAATGGACTGTAAACAAAACTAATTTCGACTCTAAGAAAACTTCAAACAAATAAATAAATTTGAATTTTTTTATGGACTCTAAATAAACAAAACGAAAGACTAGAAGACTCAACAACAATAGACACAGAACAAAAACACAAAACGAAGACACGAAAAAAAAAAGACTAACTCAACAATTTAAAGATAAATGATAGGCGAGAGCTTCTTAGGAAGATGGCTCTGAGTACCAAATGATACAAACCACCTCAACCATGAGACGAGACCTGAAATCAATTGGTGGTGCGCCACAACGACGCCTAGTTAAGACAAACTGGTCGCACCAACTAATTGCATAGTCAATATTTTCGTTTTGTTTATTACAAATATCACAAGGAGTATAAACAAAATCGATTTCATTATCGATATTTCTGTTCGGTGGCAAACTGACACATCTCTGCACCACATCGCAACACACACCATCTATCAACCATTGAAGCGTAAACGCACGTGGGTGTTTTGTAGCTCAAAGCCCTAATACGTCAAACCTCAACACCACCATCTCATCATAATGCACAATGGAAGTTTTCTCTCCGGTTAGCTCAGCATTAACTTCGATCCATGGCTGGATTATATCATTCTCCACCTCTTCAAAAGGATTTGCCCTCGAATCTGAACCTTCAATTTCTTATTCATGTGGTGGGGCGATTTCATCCTCCTCTGGCTGCAACTCAATAATCTCATCATGCATCCTTTCAATTTTTGAACCAATGTTTTCCACGATGTTTAGAACGTTTTCCACCATGAACATATCAACGTTATCCTTCCTCTGAGGTGGTGACAAGTAAATACTCTTTTTCTCCTTTGTAAATTCATCATCAATGTTTGACCACAAGTTCACGAATGGCTTGTTCGGACACTCTCCTCTCTCAGTCTTGAATTGATGCTCGGCTTTTAATTTCTCCTTTTTACACTTTTGCAACGATTCTCTCACTCTGCTCGCTGGAGAACTCCATTGTGATTCCCAACTTGGCGAACTCCGTTCTTCTATCTTAGTAGATTGCCTCAACCTTTGAAATTTGAAGTCCCTATAATATTGTGAAGGAATGAACCTCTTTGTCGCAACTGCCTTCATGGACTCCCAATCATCAATTGATGGTTCGCCACAACGGCGCCTAGTTAAGACAAATTGGTCCCACCAACAAATTGCATAGTCAATGAACGTTTCGACGGTGAGCTTCACTTTCTTCATTTCGGAATAGTAATCACAATCGAATACGTGCTCAACCTTTCTTTCCCATTGAATGTACGCCTCGTGATCACTCTTACCTTGAAAGGATTGTACAGTCAACTTCATTGAGCTAAGGTTTCGATCTACGCCATCTCTTTCTCGATAAAAGTATCCTCGACTCGGTCTATCCAATCCAGACCCTCGTCCCATACTCTCCCTCCTTGATGTGCAAGGGATCACACCAAAACATCTATCAACATAAACCTCTTTATCACGGTGAGGTATAACAGGTTGATGAACATCACGTCGTACGTATGGCCCTCGAAAATGTTGATCTTTATGTGGTTCATATATTTGGGCTTCAAGTCCTTCCAATCGATCATGGATTCCCTCAAGTTCTTTAAATAAGGGTTGGAAGCGTTTCTCCATTGCCGATATCCTACGCTTCTCAACTCTTTCTCCTTTATAACCGGCCTTCTCGGACATGATCAAAACAATATTTTTTTTTGACACTAACAAACCCTAACTTGGCAGGAAGAAAATCTTAACAAAAACAAAATTCAATTTTTATTTTAAGTACTCTAGACAAAACCTAATTTAGACTCTAAGAAGCTCAAAACAAATAACAGAAATTCGATTTCCTTTTTTGGTTTATGGACTCTAAATAAAAAAAATAAAAAACTAGAAGACTCAACAACAATAGACACGAAACAAAAAGTAAAACAAAGACACGAAAAAAGACTGAACCAACAAAAAGTTAAAGGATAGGCGAAACCTTCTTACGAAGATGGCTCTGAGTACCCAATGATTCAAACCACGCCAACAATGTGACGAGGCCCGATATCAATACTTCAGATTTCAAATCCAGGACCGTCCAAAGAAGTATTCAATGCGGTGGAACCGCAACCCGTTGCCTATAAAGAGGCAAGAACCCTGGTATGCGAAGAGGCCACAATCAATGGCGGAAGAATAATTGATAAGTCAGGAGCGAACGCCACGGAGAATCTCCGATAAGTTCATAGAGTTCTTAAAGAACTAACGAGAATAATCTCAAATTATTTATTAGAATTCGTCCCTCCGAATAGGCCAAATTGGCAACCTATTTATAAGATCTAAAAAGACTCATTTTTCACAAGGAAAATGACTCTTACCTAAACTAAAACAAGAAAACTAATAAATAACAAAATCCTAACCATAAAGAACTCTAAAATAATAAAAAAAACATAATAAATACTTAACTAAAAACGTGCGTACAAAAATTGGATAACTTGATCTTCAAGTCGACTTCTTGATCATCCTTCTAAACTCGTGTAGATAGTTGGATGGGCACGTCCAGGACTTTTACCTCGATTTCGACACTGTTCCACTTCAAATCTCTCTTTGGTAGAAACATGAAAGCTGTACATATTTCAGTTAGATTTCCGAATCGTTTTGAATCACCTTAAATAAAGTTAGGATGAGCGAGAGATAAGTCGAATGGTAAACGTTGCCAGAATCGTACGGGTCTTTCGGGATGCATGAAATTCGACTTGCCCAACGAATTTCCCTCTTCATTTTCTTCCAATTCCTTACTATGGACTCTTCAAAGGCCTGATTCAAGCCTTTATTCTTCAATCCCAACATGAACGGCTCCATTAATCTCACTTGCTTTCGATTTTTCCAAGTCTTTGTCTTGGAACTTCTCAGGATCGTATCATATGGTTTGTAAGCTATTGTTGATTTTCTTCTTATTGTAATTCCTTCTACATAATATAAAAATTCACTTCTTCTTAAACTAGATTTGAAGAACTTTACAATGACATTCTGTAAGCATATTGTAGCAACAAATTCTTATCTGCGATTTAGACAAACAAGAAAAACTTGCACAAATATAATTTTATTGAATTAAAATAAAATATTGCGGGTTACAAACTCTAATTTAATCCTCTGATTCTTCTCTCAAGAACAATATATGCTGACTTTGAATTTCGGAGTCGGGTCGTTGACTTGATCTTCTCCGGATTTGATTTTGAACTTGAATAACGTCCTCCGAGGGTCTTGCGACTTGAATCTCGGATCGAACGCTGAACTTTGACGGGTTTTGACTTGAAGATCTTGGAGTTCTTGATGGATTTGGCCCTTCAATCTTCCTTCGATCTTGATTTGTTGAACTTTGACGGGTTTCGACTTGAAGATCTTGGAGTTTTTGATGGATTTGGCCCTCCAATCTTCCTTCAATCTTGATTTGTTGAAGAACGCCCTCGATTTGATGAAGAACGCCTTGAATTTGATGAATAACGACTTGAATTTGATGAAGAACGACTTGAGTGTTGTAGAGAGAATTTTCTCCTACGATTTTTCTTCTTCTTGAGTTGTGTTTTGAATTGTGTAGAGAGGGTCCCTATTTATAGTGGTAGAATAAGAGTCCTACATGAAGTCTTCTTGATGCGTGGCGCGATTTGATTGACTCTCATTAAATTGATATTTATCTCTTATAACTTTGAAGAGAAGAAACAATCCTATTGGCCAATAATTAATTGATGATTATCTCCATGACTTATTTTGCAAGATAAATTATAATCTTGGGATTCAATTTAATATAATATAAATTATATTAAATTTACGTGTCTACAAATTATAATCTTTGAATTTCGGAGTCGGGTCGTTGACTTGATCTTCTCCGGATTTGATTTTGAACTTGAATAACGTCCTCCGAGGGTCTTGCGACTTGAATCTCGGATCGAACGCAGAACTTTGACGGGTTTTGACTTGAAGATCTTGGAGTTCTTGATGGATTTGGCCCTTCAATCTTCCTTCGATCTTGATTTGTTGAACTTTGACGGGTTTCGACTTGAAGATCTTGGAGTTTTTGATGGATTTGGCCCTCCAATGTTCCTTCAATCTTGATTTGATGAAGAACGCCCT